>NC_134834.1:48065847-48299100 GCF_004210375.1 Tachypleus tridentatus
TTTAATAAAATTAAGAAGTAGTTTATACATGCTTCTGTAGCTCATCACCAACGGCTGAACACATAGTATCTGTACCTTGTTGGAAGTCACCAACATCATAGAGCACAGTTTCATATAAACTAGTTCCTTTAGGTAACCAAGCAAGAAAAAAGATCAGAGGATCATAGTTACCATCTTACAGCTAATTAGAAAGTGATTCAGCATTTTAAAAATACATGATATCCAACATGATAGGGAATATAGTATCCATAAACTCCAGTAGTGTCACTTGTAGTACCTGCGGATACCAAACCCCATTATGTTTTGACTATAAAGCACAGTTTCAGTAACTTTATTTTTTAATATATCACATGTAATAGATTGAGTGTTGTGCATTTGTTTTAGTGTCTGCGTTTGCTTCTGTATAGTTTTCTTTCTTGCATGTAATGTATATCTTTGTCTGTGCATTGCGCAAGTCTCACCTTTCCTCGCAATTTGTAAAAGATCCTTGAAAGTGACAATCAACAATATTTCTTTCATGAAAATGTCCTAGAGTATTGTCGAAACGTCGATAAACTCGTGTGATTTTTATATAAGAACCGACGCGCCGAGAGACAAAGAATAATATTACGGGTCATCTATAGGAGATAGGCTATTGGCTTACAAGGCTATAATTGTGAGTAACGCTTATTAATCGGGAAACTACAGAATTGAACTAAGAACATTTATTGAGTTCGAACATTACAAACCGTTGTACTTTAGCGAATTACTTCGGACGTTATTATTTTTACGAGATCATCGATAAAAAGTGAATTTGTAAGCGGTGTAACGCCCATCAAGAAACGACAGTTAATAGATTAAGCGAAGTGTGGCAATACCAACTCAGAATTAATTTATTTATTGTGGTTTGCTTGTTTTTGAATTTCGTGCAAAGCTACTTGAGGGCTATCTGCACTAACCGTCCCTAATTTAGCAGTGAAAGACCAGACGGAAGGCGACTGGTCATCACCACACACCGCTAACTCTTGGGTTACTCTTTTACCAACGAATAGTGGGATTGACCATAACATTGTAACGCCAACACAAAGGAATGGGCGAGAATGTTTGGTGTGACATGGATTCTAACCCGCGTCCTATAGATTAGGAGCCTAGCGCCTTAACCACCTGGCCATGCCAGGCTTGTTCGTTGTGGACCTGGATCATCGATAAAATAATCAGTGTTGTCTATAAGTTTGTACAACTGTTGTACATAAACCATCAGTGGTAATAAATATTAGTAATGACTGCTATTTTTGTGTGTTTTTATATTAAAATATATTTATGTTTTCAATAGTTGCTTGCTTAAACTAATCCGTGCCGGAGCTGCGTAGTCGATTACAGGTCTTATGTATGGTTTGTATATATTTAGAATATTGTCAGCTGATGCTCCACTGTTTTTACCAGTTAGACTACTAGCATAGTTTGTTCTTCGTCAGACTTTAGTTTTAATGTTATTTAGACGGCTTATCCATGTTAGTTTTGAATGATAAGTTAATCCTAGAAATTTTGGGGATATGGCAGTCTGAAGGAGTGTTCCATTCATATAAATCTGTAGTTATACATTTTTGTGTTTCGTTAACTTTGTTAATACCACTAGTTCGGTTTTTGCTGTGTTTACCTTGATTCTATATTTTTGACAATATTTGCATATTCTATCTAATTGTGGTTAGATATTTGTGGCTGCAATTGCTGGTGCTGGGGTACTTTTCCAGACTGCTACATCGTCGGCGAACAGTGATGAGTATCCCTGATTAGGATCTTTCTGTGGCATATTGTTCATATATGTGATGAAGAATGTAGGGCTAACCACCCCTCCTTGAGGGACGCCAGCTTCTGGAGTGAAAAATTCCGAAAATGTTACATCAACTTTCACTGTACATTTCATTGATTTTAAGACTTCAATTTTTGATGTTCGTTTCTAGTAATACTTTTCAATTCTTTTTATTTCTTCCAGATATAAAGATCTTTTACAAAAATTTTCCGTTCTTTACGAGAAAACACAAAATATGCGAACTTCTATCTTTAAAACTGCTTCTTTTTAATGGTTAAAGTATTTTTTCCGCTACATTGCTCTCTGTTTTCATCAGCTAAGCTAACTGTATAAATACTTTCTTGACTGCCCATGTAAGAAAAGAAAATTATCTTTCCTATTAAATCCGAAGTCCATGTTCTATGCGTAAACAAAATATGTAAATAAACTACTCATACAGGTCGAAATGAAACATTTAAACCATTTATTTTTGTTTTCTTGTACTTTTGAAACATAAAACCTCTGTATGTAAAAATAGTTACTTTAAATTAATATTTGTTATACCCGTGTATTGATAGAAGAATTAAGTTATAACATTGCAAACAAGAATAAGCTGTTTCATTTTTTGTTTTTCATTAATACCTTTTAGCTTTTGTTTTCAATTCACAAAAATTATACTCAGTATAGATACTCGTTTTCATTACCTTCACATGAACAATAAAACTAACTTTTCAAATAAAAATAATTAAATTTTCGATGTCATCGATTTTAATCTATCACCTATCAATTCCTTTTTCAATAACCGATATCTATCCTTGTGTTTGTTGTTAAACACAAAACTACAAAGTGGGTTATCAGTGTTGTGCCCACCATGGATATGTGGACCCAATTTAAGAGAAATAAGCCCTCCAACTTGCCGCTGAGTCACCGAGTGCCTTTATTTTTAACTGAATATCTTTTGTGAGGTTTGATTACCTTGGCAAGGACTACTTCCTTTTTTTTTTGACAAACAAAATGTGTATAATTGGTTCTCATAACACAATTTTGCTAACTAATTATTAAATAAATGTAGCGAGGGATCAAACTATTGGGTTTATTTCATTATTTTCGAGCCTATTTGTTGGGTACATTATAAGCTTAACGCAGGAAAAGATTTTATATTTTTATTTTTATGCGAATTCAATCGTATGTTATCTAAATTTTTAATGGAATCTAAGCATATGCTTTCTTATACTGAAAATATAATATCTATATAAATTATATATTCTTACTGAACATATATATACGTGTGTGTGTTCTCTTATAGCAAAGCCACTTCAAGCTGTCTGCTGAGTCTATCGAGGGGAATCGAGCCCCTGATATTAGCGTTGTAAATCTGTATTTACGTCTGTATCAGCGGGGGACCCGAACGTATATAAATAAAAAGTATTGGTTTTATAAAAAAAATCAGTAGCTGGTTATCGAGTAACTTATTAAAGTCAACCTAATAAAGGGCCCGGCATAGCCAGGTGGTTAAGGCATTCGGCTCGTAATCTGAGGGTAATTCGTAATCTGAGGGTCGCGGGTTCGAAACCCCTTCACACCAAATATGCTCGCCCTTTCAGCTGTGGGGGCGTTATTATGTGACGGTCAATCCCACTATTCGTTGGTAAAAGAGTAGCCCAAGAGTTGGCGGTGGGTGGTGATGACTAGCTACCTTTCCTCTAGTCTTACACTGCTAAATTAGGAAAGGCTAGCGCAGATAGCCCTCGTGTAGCTTTGCACGAAATTCAAAACAAAACAAACCAAAACCATTCAGAAATAAAGCTTCAATATGCTGTGCCCAAAGAAAGTGTAACATCTTGTAATAGGTCAGAATTCATAAACACTAATATCAATGACAGAAGCTGTCCACTTGCTCAAAACAACTGTGAATAATATTACCAAGAAGGATCTCTATCTGTACAAGCGATACAAACCATGAGTCTTCTATGATATATTTATTTAATTATCGCGTACCTAAAACAGTTACAGAATGAAATGGCTATTCTATACAAAGAGATGGCAGTCCATTCGCCTAGTGCATCACTTATGGAGTTTCTATGATATATTTATTTAATTATGGGTAAAAACAGTCTTTCGAAAGATCTTCAGGGAAGCCAGGGTCTTCATACACTAAATCAGAAATAGGAAGCATGTGGGGAGAGTTGTGTGCTTTGTACATGATAGCCTTACGACAGAGTTTTTTTTAATGAAAATTGAATTGGTAGTCTATTTTAAACATTCACAGCAGTCAGATAAAGCGTGACTTCCCCTAGTGAAGTAAACCGTAACGAAAAGATAAGATTCCAAAATCGTTTTAATATAGTGTACTCAACCTGTGTACACTATTTGGATTTATAAAGTAAATTACTTTAATAACTCTTTAGCGATAACTCTGAATCATCAGTGAACCATATTTTTTTTAAAAATAACAACTTAATAATTTCGAAATTTTCTTAAAAACATAAAGGTTCTGTACAAATATGTCGAAGTAATAATTTATATTTAAAAACAAATTATTTTTAAAAACTCCTTGTATTGTAAGAATATACTTTGTCTGTTTAAATAACATTAAAAGAGTGCTTGAAGATACAAAATACGGTCCTAGATTCATATAATACTTTTTCCTTCAAATGTTTGTAAGTGCTGTTCATAATGTTGTCTGTTGTTGTTTTGTGAATTGTATTGATTACGTCTTTTGTTTTGAAATATATTTTGTTCCTAACTCAGAAATTGTATCGATTTATCTACATGTAAGTACTGTTGTAGGAACCAGAGAAAAGACCTTAGATATTAATACTAAGAATGTATTGTAGCAGCTGAAATATTAAGTTTGAAAGGAGTGTAGTGAAGTGAACAATGTGACTTGTAATTAGGTTGAAAAAAGCTGCGATATGGTTATACCTACTGAACAAGACAAACATAATAATAATAGTTGCGATGTTACTGTTACAATAAAGTTGCATTTTTACAAACTAATATATGTTGTTGACGTTCTTATAAACCTTTAGAAAACGAAACCTAAATTAACCAAGGGTATACAGTTTCAGTTTTGCTTGTTCGATGAATCTTCTATTATCATTTTGTTGCCCAGTAAAGAGAAAAGTAGGTCTTTATAACAAGGTGTGCGATGAATTCTTGAAGGTTCAATTTTATAAAAACAGACAACATGAATCTTAGGCTACTCTAACTCGTTAGCATGAAAGCAGATGTTAGAACTTCTAGATTATTGGATGATAAATTTATGTCCACTAACCAAAAATAACCTTCGGTTGTTTCACCAGGTTGTTTCAGTTCTTGTTACCTGAAAACACATAGACTATTTGCTACACCTTTTAATGAGTACAAATGGTTCGAAAGTTCACGAAAAGAAATATTTCTGATCTTTTTACAATACCTTCTTCATGGTAAGGCATTATTTTCAGGAAAAGTAGTTTAATAAAAACAAAATCTTATAAAATGTTTACAAATTTTAATTCTAGGTTAGTATAATTCATAAAACTTTCATTAAAATAAAACATGTAAATAATGAATCATGGATGAAGAGTCTATATATACAAATATATGCGTGAAGTATATTTCAATTGATTAAGGAAATGATATTTAGAAAAAGTTCAAAATCTAAGCTTTAGGAACAGAAAAAATAGGTACATCGACTATTGCTAAGCAGAATAAATCTAATTTAATCTAAACTATATATAATTTTCTATTCATTTAGAAATATTGATGCATAGGAGATCTTGAGAAGGATTCAGTTTGGTCAATTTCTTTCATCTGCTAATAGAAAAAAGATATTTTTTTGTAGTTGAGCTCCACATTGAAATTTTAAAACAAACACTAACTACTGTTGAATTAAAACAGTTAAACGGTTAATAAATGCTGTTTATGTAAACCTAAAATTAATTTAATAGCGACACTGTCAATTTGAAAAAAAAAGATACTTTTACTCTTGTAGCAAATGAAACAAACCTAGAAAATGAAAAGCAATTACGAAACGGCTTTAGAGCGCAATTACAATACTTTCGAATCCTGAGTTACAACTTCTTCTCTAATTACTATCGCCAAGGTATTGATATATATCGCAGTATTGGACTCGGTTAATGGTGATTATTTATGCCAGATGCGTTTTGTTGTCTTTTATTTACATGCGTCAGTTCATTCAGTATAAAGCATCCTATTGGGAAATTCAAAATACTTCGCGTAACAAGGCTTTTTAGACTGTAAAGTATTACTTATCCTAGATAATTAAGTTTTTAATACTTATCTTGGTAACTAAGTTTTTAAACGACAAAACATTTACAATCAAAATTGTTTTTTCGTTATTTTTTTTAATTTCCTGCAAAGCCACACGAGGGCTATCTACGCTAGCCATTCGTAATTTTACAGTGTAAGAATGGAGGGAAGGCAGCTAGTCATCACCATCAACTGCTAACTATTGGGCTACTCTTTTACCAACGAATAATGAGATTGACCGTAACACATACCACCGCTACAGCTGAAAGGGCAAGATTGTTTGGTGTGATGGAGCTTTCGAACCCGCGACCCTCAGATTACAAGTCGAGCGCCCGATCCACCTGGTCGTGCTAAGCGTATTGTGGCTGTAGAATAAAAAAAAAATATTCACCATAATAGTAGAGCAACTTATGCGGGATATAAAGACAACTCATGTAGGCTCGTTCATTTGGAGTTACGACTGAATTTAGTTTACTTTTAGTTCAAAAATAATAACACTAAAAACTATCTATTCCGTGCCAACCGCAGTTGTGGGAACGCAATTTTTAGCGCTATGATGTTGTTTTTGTTTGTTTTTTGAATTTCGCGCAAAGCTTGCTAGCTACGCTAGCCGTCCCTAATTTAGCAGTGTAAATTTATCAGGCTGGGAGGGCGGACATGTGGGGTGCGACCGGGATTCGAACCCGCGACCCTTGGATTACGACTCGAACGCCTTAACACGCCTGGCCATGCCGGGCCTTGCGTTATGAGCTCTAAGCATTCCCATTGAGCCACAGAGGGTCAATTACTCGTGCTTAAGTCATTGAATAATTAATAATGGAAACATAATGACACTGTTGTCCTGAAAATAGTTAAAGCCTAATTAAGTACTAGTGTACATTAACGTTTAATTAACTAAGTAATTCTTGTGTTTGTCCAAAAAGCAATTGTGCAGTAAGTAAAGAGTCATTACCTAAAACTGTAATTAAAAAAAAAGTGAACGAACAACTTCGCAAAAAATATTTAAAAATATTTTCACACTTAATTAAATAATTTCATTCACATTAACTAACTGCTTAATCAATTACGATGATGTTGTTATTGTTATTTGTAACGCAAGCCTATACAATGTGCTATATCCACCATGTCCATCTCGGGAAATCGAACCCTAGATGTTAGTTTTTTATGTCAGATGCAACCCTGGAAGTAATTAAATCATAATTCTTGTAAATAAATGTTTTCAACTTGGTATTAATTAAGTAGTGAATAACTATTAAAATTGGAACCTTAATACTCGATTAATATCGTAAGATTACTGACACTTTCAACCTAAAAATTCTATGATGTTGATTAAGTTTTGAGACTGTGAGTCTAGTAAGAAGATAAGATGCCTAGTATTGATCCTGGAATATGTATATCTTGAATAAATAATAGCTACGTTATACTTCATAAATGTTTCTTTGGTTTCCGAATTTCGCACAAAGCTACTCGAGGGCTATCTGTGCTAGCCGTCTCTAATTTAGCAGTGTAAGACTAAAGAGAAGGCAGCTTGTCATCATCACCCACTGCCAACTCTTTTTACCAACTAAAAGTGTGATTGACCGTCACATTATAATGCCCCACGAATGAAAAGGCAAACATGTTTGGTACGATAAGGATTCGAACCTGCGACACTCAGATTAGATCCCCCAGCCTGAAAATAATAAATTAGTAATGCTAATCTCAAACTTGAAATAACCGAATGCTGAATAAATATTGAGAAAAAAACGTTACGTAGTATGATGTTAATAACAATAACGATAGAAGAACACTATAGTCATGTGAACATTTAGTGAAAGACCACAGTAAATGGAAGAAACTCTCTAATTAGTTTGAATTTCGCTTAAAGTTAAAAGAGGAAGCATGTTCGGTGTGATGGGGATTCGAAGCCATGATTCTCAGATTATAACTCGTGTACTTTAGCCATCTAGACATACCGTGCCCGACCTCTCTTTCCTCTTGTCTCTATGAAAACTAGTTTCGACACATTTGAGCGCTTTCTTCAGTTTCATGTCGTATTCCGACACAAAATCTGGTTAAAAACGCCTGCGTGACTAAGGAACTTTAATTCTTTCCTTTAAAAACATGGTGTGGAATGGACTGGTGTTTAAAGCGTAGTCTGAAGGTCGTTGGTTTGAATCCCCTTCACCGAACGTGCATGCTCTGTTGGCAGTGGAGGTATTATATTGTGATGATCAATCTAATTATTCATTCGTAAAAGGGTAGACCAAGAATTGACGATGGGTAATGTTGACTGGTTTCCTTTCCTCCAGCTTATCACTGTTAAATAGGAAGGGCAAGCATAGATAACCTTCAAGTAAATAAAATATTATGTGTTTTATCAACCGTCTTCATCTTCATTAGTAGACCTCGATTCCCCATCATGAATCTATCGCAAACTTGCAAGTAGCTTTGCTCAAAATTCAAACCAAACCAATCATTAAAAACACAGAAGGTCAGGAATAATTATGTTTTGTTGACGAGTTTTCTGACTAAATGTGAGACTGAAAAAGACTCGATAATATGTTGAAACTAGTTTCTCTGGTATTACATATCCTTGGAAGTTTGTTCTGTTTTTTTGCGATGTTGATTATTTAAGTTTTAGTTGTCCATTTGAAGCACCTTTATGTATATTAATTACAAAGAGTTTGAGATCTCCATATTACCTAGTCTCTGAAATTCATCTTTAATACCTAGAGGATTTTAAATTGTTTTTCAGCTGTTTTTGTTACTCATAATTAGGCTTTGTGGTTTTATAATTGTTCTTTGTCAACATGTCACTGTCAGATGCTCCTTTTTTTAGGCCTTACGGACAATTAGATAAGTCTTCTTTCATGAAATTTCATAAGAATGTAATTATTATTAAGAAAGTTGATATAAGCTTAAACTTCTTAAAACTTTTAAACTTCTTTATGAGAACTAAAAAATTCATTAGGATTTTTTACGTGACTCAGAACAGAGCTAGAAATTATATTTTAAAAACTCAAGGGAGTTATATTAACAACTAAAAAGATATATGGTTATAATACGATTTAACAAGTACAGTCATCATTAAACAAAACATCACCATAAAATTAACTGGGGGTGGATTAGCTTGAAAGATATGTTAGAAAAAATACTCTAAAATTAAATATTTCAAGCAGAACGTATAAAAATTAAAATCAGAAAATAAGACAATAGCTTTCATGACACATATAACTTTTGGTACGTGTCTTGATGCCCAACTTGGATATTTATATTTCCCTGAAGATACGAAGTGTCATTTCTTATGTTTGTTGACTAACTTATTCTGTTGGGAAATATAAGTCTCACGACTACTAGGTTCTAGAAAGATTACATTATTTAATGCAAAGTGAATGCTAACATTTGTAGCCTGATACCAATCAATTAAACATTCTGGGCATTTCGTGGCCTAGTGACTAGCTTATTGGAATGTGAACCTGGGGATTCATGCTTCTGAATTGAGCTCCCAAATTTGGACCTATAGGTGTGTCATAAGAGTGTTTGTCAAACTCCACTATTTGACTAGCGTATCTCAAGAGTTAGTAATGAGGGTGGTTGACTTGCTGTCTTCACGCTTCTCCATCAGATTAAGATTATTAACCGCTGGTAGTTGAGTTCCTTAATCCCGTTTCAGGCCTGAACCAAAACCTATGGTCCACATAATGCTTTTTTACCCGCGGTATAGCGTCTTATAAAATGGCTCCGAGCTTTTTTATTTTTTCTCTTTTAAGTTCATAGCTTCGTCGTCTCTTGAGCAGTTTGAGATTTAATTACAGTTTTGGACTCAAAAAGTCAAATGCTTTCGATTAGTATATTTGACCACACCAAAGGTATCATATATTAATGTTCTCTAATTCTGTCTAAAATAACTTCAATTTGGGGAAAGACTGATAGATATAGAAACGAGTAATAAAATAAAATAAGGTATACGTATGTCCCACCCTTGGTTTTGCTGGCGCGCAAAAAATATAGCTAATAAAAGGTCTAATAAATTAATTTGCCCTAATCATGCTTAAAAGCATTTCGAGTGTCGCCGCTATTGATTAAGACTGAATGATGCCATCTCGGCACTTCTGAAAAAATTAAAATATTCAAGATGGATATTGCAACATGAAATTAATAATTTTATTTATTTATGTGATTATCTTTTGTGACCATATAATTGATTTTTTACTCTCTATACCTTTTATTATTTTTTTAAATTACAAATCACACCAAAAAACGGCTACTTATCATTACGTGATTGGCCACAAATCACTTCTTTTGGAGAAATATGTTTGTTTAGTTTTATTGTTTGTAAACTGAACAATATTTACCATGCAACAAAATAACGAGAATAGTGTGTTTAATGGCACAATCGTGAAAAACAATCATTGTTTAAGAATTATCAAACCAATATGAAGAAACAGAATTCACCCCAAAACCACAATTCTCCCAAACTGGTAAACGGATACAAGGTCTGTGAAACTTACAAGCAAATGGCCCGAAAGATATGGACTTATGACTGATGACACATATAATGGACTGGCACCACTAAATAATTCGATGTATCTGTCAGGCCCTATGTATTGTAAACTTGAGAGTATTTGCTTGAAATATATGGAGGAAGTTAGGACAACTTCAATACATACTGGATTGACATTGCAAGCCCCCTAATGGTAAAGCAGAGTATTAAACTTTAATTTGCCGAGCTAATGAACCACATATGGACTTGTTAGTGTAAACACGGCTGTTTTTTTTTTCTCTCACTGGTGCTAAGGTGACAGTAGTTAAGTATAAACCAGAACTGATGTTCTAAATCTTTCCTGGAGCTGAAATTACCTCATTTAGATTAATAACGTGAAACAGTATCTTATGAGTTTATTGTTATTTTGAAGGATTCTCATCGTAAGTTATCCTATACCATCCATCCCATTTTCACGAATTTTCGTTTCTTATTTCATACTAAAGTAAAAATTATTAAGATTCAATAAATCAAACGAAAGCGACTTAAAAATTCATATTAATTTGAAATCTTTGGGTTAAAAATGTACATGTATCAAGAAAAACTTTGTTAAACAGCTTATTTGTGATGTCTTTTTTCACACACCTGCTCTCGCTCCAGATAAAATTATACGCTTATACAAGTTTTGGTTATTTGCTGTTTGTTATTAAGCACAAAGTTACTCAAAGGTCGATCTGTGATCTACTTACTACGGTTGTCAAAACCCGACTTTTAGAGATGCAAGTCAGTTGACATACTACTGTGCCCCTGGGAGAAAGGGGTTGCTTTGGTTTAAAATGACTGTAACTTCTACGGAATCTGAACATTATATATTTTTCTTTGCACTTAAATGTTATTGACAGTAAAGTAAGGGATAGCTTCGGAATAAAAATAATATGGAACTAACGGCCAACGTTTTTAAGCTCTCGATTTCGTAATACTTGAAAGTGTAGAAGTATTTATTAGTGTTTTTATCTCTCAGAGTTTGAGTTATTTGACATATATTGTTTGTTTGTTTGGGTAAAAGCAAATATATTATTCTTGAGAATGTTTTGCTATTAAAGGAGGCATTTTATTTCTAAAACATATTTTTGTATTATTACTACTGTTAGAAATGTTTGCTTTACATGAATATATGTAGTTAAACTCAAATCTGTAATCTTCTGGGCCGTAACTGTGACATTCTCATATATCCCATCATCGTCGTCAGTCACCCTACTGTTCTGTCCGACTTGATACAAAATCACATTGTTAGTGATATACAGGTTGATCTTTTGGAGCAAATGTGACGCATTTATCATATTTTCTTGGTATACAATTGATGAAGTGGATAAGCACTTCTTGTCAGGTTATTTACTATTCCTTTCTCTTGTTGTAGTGTCTGTGAAGGATGTTTCCTTTCACTAAACGTCTCACTCATGATCTATATGACTAAGACGAGGTTAAATGCTAACAGTTCCATGTGATAAATTATTTCGCCTTCTAACGTAATGTCAACAAGTTGATTTCGACGAGAGAGCATCTTGTCATCCGATAACTGGAAGTCCTCACTCACTGCAGTTGAGAATGAACAACTAAATGTAGTGGTTCTTGATGACGAGAAACCCATTTGGAATAAAAATGTATCTCAGAACGACTGGTATGGGTATTAACACTTTTATTAATAAAGCAGAGAATGAAGTTAACCTGAAGATGACCTAGGTAAGTCGAAACGTTGTTCTCTGCTTTATTAATAAAAGTGTTAATACCCATACCAGCAGTTCTGAGGTACATTTTAAATGGTAGTAGTATCTTATAATGATGTCTTTGTACTAATAATGAGACACTTCGAATGTTGTAGAGATGTATGAAGCAAAAGTGCTAATACCAGCTCACATCGCATAACACCTTTTAGAAACGCGCCTCTTTCCAGAACAAAAGAAAATACATTTTGCATTACCAATTTCATCACAATAACACCAGGGATACTGTCTCGTTCTAATCGAAATCTGAATTCATTCTCGAAGAACACTTTGCTTCATAGGTTGCGTATCCAATAGCGATGTTGTTATGCCCAGCTGTTCCGGGTTTGATGGTAGTGTCTTGTGACACAAATCCTACTCTTCCAGTCACAGTTCCTTAACGAGATGTGCAGCATTCTGTTGTGATTCTACATGACAGTAACGGTAACTTGATTTCTTTTGTGTTTCGTCTATGATGTCCATGTTCTGATCTTCTATGGACATTTTCACTAATTTGAAAGCGATATCATAAATGATAAACTATACTTCGGGACTCTTACAGATATTAAGTTACATCTGTCTTGTCCATCTGCAAGGCAATCAATGTCTCTCCTGGATATATTACTCGGTAAATTATACTGCAGTCAGTGGTTTTCCAGGACTTAGTTGAACATGTTACTGATTTTCTGCTTAATCCAGCCTTAGAAACAAAATTCGATGTCGAAAACAGATACTTTTATATGCAACACATTTCATATCAAATTTTACCTCTGTGAACATGTTAGGTAGGTGAAATATACATATTTATTGAGTATCATTGAAATACTGCACAATATCCGCCCTTTAATATTTTAAAGTTATACCTTTATGTTTTTATCAGTGAATTTTAAATATTCAACATTTTCTTTGCTCGGATTATATCGAAATTATGCTGTTAAATATATACAAATGTCTTATCTTCTTGTATAATGGGTATATGTACTTTGTTTACAGGACTTATATACTACAGCAACAAAGGTTAGGAAGTATGTAGGTCAACATCAGTTTTTAACAATTAAATGGAATCTGAAAAGTATCCGGAAAAATGTCCTTCCTTCATTATAATTAATATTCGATCCATTTGTGTAAAGCATAGTTACAAAACATTTACGTGTTTTTGAGGAAATTCAGTTAATAACATGTTCAAAATCATGTATTTAGTCTATATTTCTAAGCAAACTATAACATCCATATGATACTCAGGAAATATTCTTATGAATGGTAACCTTTTTATTGATCTTTTCATAACTTTTAATATTAGGAGGTTTTGGTATTGTCGCAGCAGCGATTTCAAGCTCTTATTATAAAGCGTGCGACTCGTAATCCGAGGGTCGCGGATTCGCATCCCCGTCACGCTAAACATGCTCGCCCTTTCAGCCGTGTGGGCGTTATAATGTTACGGTCAATCCCACTATTCGTTGGTAAAAGAGTAGCTCAAGAGTTGGCGTTGGGTGGTGATGACTAGCTGCCTTCCCTCTGGTCTTACACTGCTAAATTAGGGACGGCTCGCACAGATAGCCCTCGAGTAGCTTTGTGCGAAATTCAAAGAACAAACAAACAAACATCTTATTATAATGGGGAGTTAATGGATTAATATTCATGGTCAAGACAAAAAAATGTATGCTTATTTTAAATACTAACATGACGTCATAAAAGGAAAAACAGCTTAAATATGTACATAGAAGTCTTGTTTTTTTCGTTAGTTTCGCAACAACGTAATAAATGTTCAATTGGTCGTATTATCTATGTTCAAGATATGGATGTTAAAATCATTCCGTAACATATTTTGTTCTTATCTTTGCTTTTTTCTTCTCTTAACCAAAACAAATTCTATAATAATTTTGCTCCGGGTTCATCTTACCCCTACCAACATAAAATACACATCGCGCCTGTTTCCAAGTGATCAAAATAAAACAAATAAAATAATGATAATTATTAGTCCATTTTCAGCGCAATAAAAGTGGAACAATGAAAGCAAGTTCCAATCAGAAAATATATTTTATTTTCACTGAAGCCGAAATATAAATGTCTACAAATTGTCTCAGGTTTCCAATCACAAACAGATGAAATTCTTTAATTTTTCTTTCACTTTCTTACTTTTTTCTGTTTTCTTCAAACAGTAGTTCACGCTAACTGTTGACGTCATCTTTCCAACAACTGAATCACTCATCAGCTCTAGTGACTTTATCTTTCCAAAGTAAAATGACCATTTTCACAGTAACAGCCAATGGCATGGTATATATGTGTATATATATATATATAGAGAGAGAGAGTTTTGTTTCACTGCCTTTACGATCAAGTAAAAATTGAAAGAAATGTTCCTCATGGTTGTCAATTTTCTAATAATTCGTATTTTTTTCACAAAAGATTGCATGTTGGCTCATTCGTGTTACAGACGTAAACACAGAACACACCAGATAGTAAACTAACAGAACTCGAAGATGTCTCTCATAATAAAGGTCTTTACTAGGTTTTGCCTTTAAAAAAAAACAACAACTTACATTTATTTAATCGAATATAAATACCAGGGATTAAGTTTGATGAGTAACGTGAACTGGGTGAAACTTGCTGTTTGTCATCCGTTACAATTAAAACTGTTATGAACGCAAAGATAAGATTTATCATGTAGTACTATTCATTAAGTACTGAACTAGTTAAGTAGCAAACTACAGTCAGAGATACATTTATATAAAAGTTTTTATCTGACCTCAGTAAAATCATGTATATTAAAATTAAATATATAGACCTGGTGTTTAATTTATAACACATATCTCAGATCAACAGAAAGACTGTATTATACAAAATCATTGTACACACTTTGGTTTGTATTTCATGAAATACAATGATTATTTTGGATACCCAAACTACATCAACAAACACAATACAAAAATATAGGTATACTACTGATGTTAAAAAAAGCTACGACTAATGATCGGTCAACTTTTGGAGGTAACAGTCCAGCAAATGTTAAATAAAAAAATTTAAACATTCTTCTAATTATTATCATCTATTATCTTCTATTATTATATATTTATTATCATCGGTTCCTCCGTTCATGTACAAAAAAATTAAAGGCTTTGAAACTAAAACAATAGAAGCTTTTGGTTTTAGTAACCTTTACATAATTATTCCTATATATAACCTTAAACAGAATTTTTTATCAACAATTCTGGTAAGCAAGTTATTCAAGGGCAACTTCCTGCAGTTCTTGGGATATTCTAATCGAATAGTAGATGCGACTGTTATTCTATTAACTCAATCACGGCCCCAAAGTGACTGAGCGCACTTCTTTGAAACCAAGACGCTAACAACAAATTTCCAGCTCAGCATACTAACAACTTGACCATACCTGATCTGTAAGTGACAACAAAGTTTTATAGAAACTATGTGTTCTCCTTTCGGTGATTGTTTTTATTAATTTCTGTTATACGAGCTAGGGTATGAAATTCCATTCTTTTTAAATGGTTAAATTTAATAAAAAATAGGCATATAAGTTTCGAACTGGTATAAACCCAAATATGAATGTAAAATACTATTTTCTGAATCATCCGATTTTGACTCCACAATAGGTTAATTGAAAAGCTTTCAGTAAAAAAACAACTGCAGTAAAATGTAATTTTATACTTTGGCGTAATGAGTTTCTTCACCTCGTCACATATGACTTTGTCCCTCACAGCATTGGTTTTCATATACGACAGTATTCTGATATTTCAAGTGGACTCCTGTAGGCTTGGCACACTGGTTATATCAAGAAAGATTTCTGTATGGTAAATTGTGAAAGACAAAAGGTTGATATGAAATGTTATTCATATTATGAGTGATAAAGAATTGGACTAGGGGAATGAAAGGTAGTAAAAAGGTATGCTGACGAACATGATTTTAATAATAATTGTCGAACCAATAAAGCACATTTCTTTGCTAGTTTTGACGTTTCCCATCATTGAAATGAGTTTCTTGTACCACTTCCAATTACTATTTCAAATGAGCTTTTGCCTTTCATGATTGTGGCTTGTGTGACGAGTCCCAGTATTGAATGTCAGAACTCCTGCACTAGGCAATGAACTGTGATAGTCTAAAAATAGTCGCTATTTGTTTGTGACAAATGCAGTTGAGTGTTATCATAATTCGCCAGAAAAGGTTGTGCACACCATAAAAATTATTATATTGTTAATTTGTTTTAATAAAAGGTAGAACAACCACTTTGGAATATAGATATTATATTGACTTATGTAATGGAGGTGTATTATTAACTCTAATAAAAGATATCCCTCATAATTTAAAAAAGTCTCAATGTATCGATCAATCTCCTCCATTATCCCTAGTTACTTCTATCGTTACCGAAAGAAGGCTTTAGTCATAGCATTCGTTCTTATTACTTGAGCATGCGTGTCACGTTTGATTTTTGTAGTTGTATATTGGAGTATGAACCAATTTCAAACAAGGGTCCCCTGAGATTCTGCAGGGTGAATGGACGGAAAGACAAATTCAGATGCCAGATTCTGGTTCAGCAACCCTAAAAGCTGCTAATAGACGCCCATCATGCCTGATTGACCATCAGGTCGCATTTTAACCCTACTTGATAGGAAAACTATGCCATATCGATACCCATCGCGCACAGACACAAAAGAGTCATACCAGGTTTCTCTACCAAGTGTGGTTCTACTTGCTCTAAAAATATGAGAGGAGTTTGCGAACAAACAAAAAATCATAAAAATAAAGCATAATTTAATATGCAATCGTAGTGAAATGTAAGTCATAACAAACACGTTTTTCTTTCTTTGCCTGTTTTTCTTCATTTTTATATGAAATACATCCAACTTTATAAATATTAGGTGATCAGTAATATATATATAAAGGTTCTACATGGTATGTTACTGATGCGTGTTTGCTTTAACACAAAGCTACATAATGGGCTCTCTGTGCTCTGTCCACCATAGAAGAGTGATTCCTGGATTTTAGCGTTCTAAGTCTGTAAACTTACCACAAGCCCACTAGAAGTCAAATGGTAAATTGTAAATCTTTTAAAAGTTTCGTGTTAAACTCTTATATTTTTACAAATTAATTTTAGTTTTTTTAATCAAATACCAGTTTTATGCACCAGATAAGTATCTTTTACAGTAGCCATCCGGACTGGAAAAGTATTAAAAATGTAGGAAACATCAATGTATTTCTTTCAGACGTTCTAGTAACATGCGGAAATAAGTGTTACGTCTAATGCACTAAGTGTAACATATGACATGTAATAGAAGTTTGTTGCCTAGAGAAGTTTCCTAAAATACAAAACTCTAAAAATGGTGGCTCAACCTGTATTTTTGCATTATATTAGCAATGAATCTGATTTCCACGTTTCTGTAAACGTTTCGTACGTTTATTATGATGCATTATCTGCAGCCTTCGGTTTAGTGAGTTTGATTGCAAAATATCATAATAGTTGAAAACTAATATTTGACAACATTAACTTATGCTTGCTCGAAAAAATTACAGACTTTTTAAACCCTGATGAATTTTTTTTTCCATTTAATAATGACTTTGAATAGTGGCTTATAACGTTAAAAATCTGGGTCCGAAATCCGCGGTGAGTACAACACACATAAATCATTGGGTAACTTCATGCTTCATAACAAATAAAATATATTTTCATTTCTTAAACGCACACTTTCTTACTGAGTCATTTTTCCAGCTAGATCAATCGATATACATAGATCATGTTAAATTCGTGAACTATAGAGATATCCAAGAAAAATAATAGTGTACACCTTATATTGACAATTTAAATAAGTCCTGTGCTTGAAAGACTAATTCCTGACTTAATATTTTTTGATATATTAATTAAATTATGCCCATCAACCTTAACTGACGGATGTACCTACACAAGCCATGTTCCGTTATTGAGAACAAAGTTTTATGGACGGAACAAGATTAGCAATGTAAGTGAAACATTTGTTGGAGAGGTAAAGATGATCTGCAGTATTTAAAACATCTATCTTCGTGAATAACATGGCACTTCTTATTACTATACATGGGTTCTTAAAATCGTTCCTGTAAAACTGTTTATTTTTGTCTCTCTATGAAGAATTGAACTCAGAGGACTTCAAGTTTGTCAGCAGACAACAGCTATTACTTTAAGATATTTATTTCATTCACTAAACTGAGATTGTTTAAGCAATTCCTAGCAACAAAGTGAAAAGTTTGTTTGCTTTCACTTTTGTGAAAATCTACAAGAGAACTATCTACGTTAACTCTGTCTACTTGAGCAAGGTAAGGCTAGAGGGAAGGAAGTTAGTCATTACCACCCACTGCTAACTATTAGGCTACTCTTTACCCAAAAATAATGGAACTGACTGTAACTTCATAAAGACCACACGGCTGAAAGGGTGAGCATGTTAAGTGTGACGAGGACTTGATCTCGTGACCCTTAGATTACGAATCGAGCACCATAACTCCTGGGACATGCCGGACCTTGAAAGGATAATCAGCTTCCAGCTGCTTGTTTGTTTTAGAATTTCGCACAAAGTTACTCGAGGGCTATCTGTGCTAGCCGTCCCTAATTTAGCAGTGTAAGACTAGAGAGAAGGAAGCTAGTCATCACCACTCACCGCCAACTCTTGGGCTACTCTTTTACCAACGAATAGTGGGATTGACCGTCACATCATAACGCCCCCACGGCTGGGAGGGCGAGCATGTTTGGCGCGACGGGGATGCGAACCCGCGACCCTCAGATTACGAGTTGCACGCCTTAACGCGCTAGGCCAACCATTTACTGTGAGAAAAGAAGAAAAAGCTTGCGCTCTATACCCTATTGCGTTTATTTCGCAATAGCAAAAAATCTATCCTACCTGTGCAACATTAGGCGCAATTTTATTAAAGTGCATAATATCTTCATTGTAAAACTAACATTCAAGCGCAATCCCTTTTTCATTAAGCCATCTATGCTCATTATGCTGGAGCAATCTGAGAAAAAGCTAAAAAATAGTAGTGTTTGTGCATATACAAACTTGTCAGGATTGTAAATTGCAAGCTGTCGATAAACGGAGTAATAACTTTTTGCCAAAAAATAAAAGACGTTGAAATAAATAAAAACTAAAACATTCACTTGTTAAAATAAGTTGTTACTGTAGTTGTTAAAAGTGCATGTTAGGTGTACAACAGGACTAACAAATAATAAATTTAATATTAAGTGACGATGTAGTGAATAAAAACTACTTGTCAACAGTGTTTGAAATTGAAATAAATGTAGACTAAAACCTTTCACAGTTAGTATTTTATAAATCCCGCTTGTTAACAGCATTAAAAATCAAAATGACTGTAAGCCTAAACAGGTTGAAACAAATTGCCTAAGTGATCATTTTTTGTTTTATTTTTAGCAAGTTACACAATTGATTATATTAGCACTCTGTTCTCCGTAGAGAATCGATCTCAGGATTTTAATGTTTAAGTTCATAACCTTACCACTGATTCACTGGGAAGACGTAATGAATAGAAACTGCTTGTCACCAGGGAAAGCATAATGAATACCTGTGCTTAAATCTACTTGCTGCAACATCATACAGTCGCATTGTGTATCGCAAATCTTAATGTACTTTTTAAATTTGATTTTATTAGTAAGTGAATCATAGTATGGATAATTTTGAATGATACGAGCCGATATATTTCAAATTCTAAATTAAATCCTAAACAGAGAGAAAGTTTGTTTATTTTGAATTTCGCGCACAGCTACACAAGGGCGATCTGCGCTAGCCGTCCCTAATTTAGAAGTGCAAGACTAAAGGAAAAGCAACTAGTCATCACCAACCACTGCCAACTCTTGGGCTACTCTTTCACCAACGAATAGTTGAATTCACCGTAATATTATAACGCCCCCACGGCTAAGAGGGCGAGCATATTTAGTATGTAGCGATCCTGGGATTACGAGTCGAATGTTTTAAGGACTTGGGCATGCCGGGTCTAAATAGAGGGAAGCCAAATAGAAATACGTTAAAGGATGGATATGAAATCAAAAAGTTAGATGATACAGCCCTCGTGGGATGAATTGGGAAGGAAGTGCTGATAGTTAACCCTTCTCAATTTATCTTCTGTTATTTTTAAAAAAATACAAATTCTTAAAATACCGAAAAGAAAACTTTATGAATATATTTTATTGTTTGGATGATTTTATAAATATTTAGTTTAGTTTCTTTAAATAACTAATGTTATGTTTAAATAGGTTTATCGTTTATTAGAATTAGGCTTTATCATTTTATTAATTGATATAAAATTATTAGATTTATCAGTAATTTAAATCACCTTCCACCGATTGTTACGTATATGTATTTTGGTGTATTTAAGTTTATTGCTAATTGGAGCAAATTCTAAATTTGTACTTTGAGATGAAAGGTCCACCTTTTAAAAGCGCTCAAATTATAGGGTTTTTATTCAGTTTTATCAAAACTTCTTGAGCCTACGTGTTTTTCAACAATAGGAATACTTGGTTATTAAGGTATATTTAAAGGTGCAAGTGTTGTTGACAACAGCTTTAGTAAGAGATAATGCTGTTATAAACATTTATCTAGGCGTTAATTGTTTCTTCTAATTATTGTATAAACGATTATCAGTTTTATTCTTAACTGTCACTGTTTTTATCAATAAAACATTTGTTTTAATATTGTTAAGACTATGCTTAAATACTGATTATTTATTTATGAGATTATTTATTCCGTTTGCCTGTATATTTTATAACAATGGCATTGGAACTGCATGTTTAACATCAAATTTGTAAATTTGCTTTATATTACTTTTAAATGTTCGCGTGCGTGTTTTTCTCATAACAAAGCCACAACGAGGGGAATCGAACCCCTGATTTTAGCCTTGTAAATCCGTATACTTACCGCTGTACTAGTGTGGGACTTTAAATGTTCGTATGGATCACTCAGTGGTTGAGTTGGGTGACTGACTCAGTTTTACATTAGGCTTTCACTATTTTAACAATTTCTCATAATGAATTTGGGTGTGAACAGGTGTGCTGAAAGGTCTCGAGCAGATCACCAATGTTTTCTATACTCTTCCATCGATCCCATTTTGTCTCTGACGGTTGTCTGTAGCAAGGCAGAGACTTTTATAAACCTTAAGCTTTATCAACGGTGCACCATATCAAAGTACATTGGTGACGGCTTATTACTAGCCAGGTATATGTCATCTAAAGCTCTTGTAATATAATGTAATAATGTAAAGTTATGTACATTTTCCAAGTTTTGGATAGGTCTTTACTATTAAACAAGATACTTAAGTTTAATTTAGAAAGAACTGGTCATCTGGTTTGTTACTACTGTACTAAAAGTCTTGACGAAAGTTGTTAGGTTCGATGTTGATAGGGAAATTTTGTTTGGAAAGATTACATAAATAGCAGTGTTATTAAAACTATGTTCTGTAATTAATAGTGAAAATACTAGTGTAAAATGTTTTTAATACCTTCTGTTTGTGGCTTTGTATAATTTATTTTCAGATATGTGTATTATTCATTATACATTTTGAAGATATATCTTTGTGCATGAACATTAATAGATCTAACTGAAAGCACACAATAAACATACCTACTTTCTGAAACATTTAATAAGGATATTTAGATCTTCCTTAATATTTGCCACATAAATAATATTTTATTGGGAATACAGCTATGGTGAAAGACATTTAATTGAAAACTTATCTATATACTTAATTTTTTAATTACTTATATTTAAGCCTGTAAAAGTTGAGAATTTTCAATAAGATTAAATATGTATCTTATAGTAGAATGGATTTCTTCAAACCTAAAAACCTGGATTTATACCAACTTCAAAGATCTTCAGTTTCTGACAAACTGTATAATGTGACGAAATTGGAACCATATAGAGTAAGCGTGAAAATAAGCTTATTTTCAACGACTTACAATTTATTGCCTGACAGAACCACTTGAAAAAATATTCCTGTAAACCCGAGTAAGAGGTATTTCCAAAAACTTAATGATAAAATATACTTTTAGGAGAAAAAAAAAGATTAATAGAATTGTAAACACACAGATAACTGTAGAAAAGGAAATTAATACATTAATATAATCTGACAGTATGGCTTATCCACAGAAATCCTCTTATTTCACGAGCCAAGGCTATCTTAGTTTCACTGATTTCACAGGTCTTCAAACATTCAGCGTAGTTGTACGTTTTATTTCAAGGAAAGAAAAGAAAATTAGGTTTAAAGATAGTACGATAACAATTTTTATCACGACACATATTTAACTTTTCCCTTTGTTAAACTAGTTTGAGACATCTCTGGGGAACTTCTGCAAAAATACTATGTTATTTCAAAATCAATACATGCAACAAAAACTAAAATACCTTAATACTTACAGTATTCCAAATTTCATTTAACGTTATCAAATACAACGCAATGGCTTTCATATCAAAAATCCGATAGCACCCTTTATTTTCAACGCAAGAACACCTTATAAAATATAATCTTTGTTTGACATGCTATGCTAATAAAAAGTTATTCTGTGATGCAGTTACAAACATTCTTTTTCTGTTTCATTACGTATTTGTGCTTAGTATATTAATTTTCTCATAAAATGAGCTCCAATAAAAGTTTTAAAATGATTTCACTACGTGGCAGTTATTTTAGTTTAATAAACTATTCTTAGTGTAAGAAAACAAAATCATTGTTTAAAACAGGTAATAATTATTTGAAAAATTGTTTTGTGTTAAACTTTATTTTCTCAATATTATAACCAATAAATATACAATTGAAGAAGAGCAGAATTTGTTTCATTATATATCATAAAAATTAGGAACTAATACTCATTCTCACACTAAAATTGAATAGAATATCACGTTAATACTCGTGGAAAATAAAATATCATACCATTAGCTACGGAAAATATAATATTAGTCTAAGAGATACGGAAAAATTAACAAATATTTCGTGATAATTAGTGAAACTATTACACTAATGTTCATTTACGATATAATTATGTTAATAACCTAAATGATAAGTAAAGGTAAGGTTATTTTTCATATTTTTTTTCTTTTATACTGATAGTCACTAAACATAACACTATAATTAAGTGTGTATGAAAGAAGTAAGTACATTTATTATACTATCAAAACTTTCTAATGTTCAAACCTATATCTATTAGTGGACATTCAAAATTAGAGAATGAATTATTATTTTCTCGTTTATTGAAACGTCACCTGCTTTACCCTATTTCTGAAACATTGAATTAAAACAATAAATAACTCGATACGAAAAATGATACTTTTTTTAGTTTAGTTTCATTATACGAGATTCACAATTGCTGATGAAACTGGATTAATTTTCAAGTTAATAAATAACTTTCGAATAAAATAAAAGTGCACTAGGAAGTGCTTTAACGAAATTATTCGTAATTCGAAATTGTTCGTATATTACAATAAAGAAAAATTTGATAAGTTTTGTATAATAAATCATCTTAATATTCGATTTGTTTTGTAAAAGCGGATTATTTATAGTTATAAGTAATAGTAATGTAACGAATTGTCTTACTATTACATAGCTTTCTTGTTTCTTTCCCTAACGGCCCAGCATGGCTAGGTGGATAAGGCGCTTGACTCCTAATTTAAGAGTCACGAGTTCGAATCCCAGTCACTTCAAACATGCTCGCCCTTTCAGTAGTAGGGGCATTATAATGTTCTATCAGTTCCACTATTAGTTGGTAAAAGAGTAGGCCAAGAGTTGGCGGTGGGTGGTGATGACTAGCTACCTTCCCTCTAGTCTTAAACTGCCAAATTAGGGACAGTTAGCGCAGAGAGCCTTCGTATAGCTTTACGCGAAATTCAAAAACAAATAAACCTTCATTTCTGCCTGGTGACTTAGCAGTATTACTCCGAGCTTATAACATTAAATATTGTTTTCAGTATTCGCGATTAGAAAGCACAGACAGTTCATTGTGCAGCTTTATGCTCAATAATTAAATAGAAGCTTTATTACTATTTACTTACATATTTTGTAAAACATTCCTTAATTTATTATCTACAAAAATAACCAAATATTGTTTACCGAGCTAAAAAGCGTTCAACAAATAAGTTCTGATTTTTTTTTGTAAAATTATACTTTTACGTAAATGAGCACAGAATACTTTCAATAACCTAAAAAAGTAGCTTTTACTGAAATCAAGGTATCATTATTTAATAAATATCAAACCCTTATTAGCTTAATATGTAAAACATTTATACCTCTACTATCTTAATTTAATGAATATCCTCTAAAAAGTAGGATCTGCAGCGTGTGTTTGAAAATATATTGATCATAACATACCATTTGAAAACCGGGCTTCATGATTTAGGTAATTTTACTCAATTTTGTTTGTAAAACTATAATTATCCAGCTCTAATAGCTAGAGCTGTAATATAGTGTTGTGAGTTTAATGCTAGACATTATAATGAGAATTTGTGAACTCAGAAGCTACTGTACTTATATTTACGAGTTTCATCATGGGCGTATAGCATGATGAAAATAATGAAGTCAGTCCATACACGAACTATATTACTTGAAACAAATAGGCATATACATGTGTGTGTGTGTGTGTAGCAAGGAAAATGTTGCATGTACATAAAAATGTTGAGTTACAACTCCTAAGGCTTGTTAAAAATTAAACAATATTTAGTATTACTTAAGTAATACCCTTACTTTTTTGAATCAGTAAGCAAAGCGTCATGTGTAAGGTAACTAATTTTATTGAGCTGATAAGAGTAAGAAATATTGAAACCATTCGAGAACTATGGTGTATCATGTTTTAAAATCCAGCAAATCTGTATTGTTTTTAATATAAACATCGCATATAAAACCGATTGTATTCTTGATGAAAAATTTAGTTTAAAATATACGCATAATTAAGTGTCTGTTTACCAAATTATAACTATTTTACGCCACATATAACTTACCTATATGAGGTTTCATACTGTTTGCATGGACTAACATTTCACACTATCGAATTCAATTGGTTCATTAAAGCTCATATTACTCTAGACAACCGTTTTAAGTTTGTTACAATGTGAAATATCTGTTATCTGATTTAAACTCACGTGTTATTTATTATAAAACTTTATTATCTAATACAGGTGTCTGTAGCAATCTAATATTCTACATGGATTAGTATTTATCAGAATCATTTAGTTGTAGTTAAAAATCCCAAGAGTGCTTTCTTGAAGTGGTGTGAAATTATTAGCTTATAAACATATCTTAAACTTCATTAGGAAAACGTCTTATGGGCAGGTTTAAAACCCTACCGTAACGCAAATCGTTTACTGTTTGAGTTTTGTCGTTTTTAATTTAAATTTATGCCTTTTAATAGATTAAGCAGACTAGATACAAAACATTTCAGTTACTATGAAAGTTCATCAAGACTTTTAATAATGCGTGTACTTTCCAAACATCTGAAAGTCACTGAATTCATAAATTTTATGAATAAGGGGAAATGTTTTTCTGTATCAAAAATTACATTTCGCCGACAAAAGTAGCACATTCTGAAATGGCATTATTTTTTCTAAAGATTTATGCAGTTTTAATTCTAATTTATTTTTACAGCTTCTTTTTATTTGTTGTTCATGTATATTTATATTTAAGTACAACAAGAAAAACATGCTTAATCTATAGACATTCAAGGAAATGATGGAACGTCCCTTTTTCCATACTTCTGACGTATTCCTTGCCATCTTCATTAACAGTGTTACCTATCTTGGGCTGAGCCAGGGGATTATATAAACTGTTTTTGACAGTATGACAGTATCAACAACAGGTTTCGTGGGTTAACTTTCACTTAGCTAATCTACAGACGTGCAACAGCTAACCTCTTTAAGAGATTGTTTTCCTGGAAAAGTGCACATCTTTGTCTTTTAAACTAAAGAAACCAGAATCTTCAGATAATGTGTTTAATAAGTATGTCATGTGCAAACTACACAGATCTTGAGTCTTGTGTTTATTTTAACAAAACACTCATTCAGATATTTTTTGTGTTTTCATTCTACAAATATTTAGTCTTGGAAGCAGAGATAAAAATAATGAATTTGTGAGAAAATGAAAGAGCTAAAATAGCAAATATCTTTTATATAATTTACGGGAATATGGCCATATCAGCAAAAAAGTTTAAAACTGAAGAAATATTCTATACTGAGTTGAATATTAAGATATGCTTAGTCTCACAGGTTATTAAAGTAATGACTTAGCTCATTTGGTAGGGTCATTGCATCTTTCGTTAACAAAAAGCAATAAAAAATCCGAATAGCAGGGAGGTTTGCCTTTTCAAATTGCTAATTGCATATGATATTTAATATAATATTGTTTTGTAATATCTTTCGTATCGTATTTTGTGATACAACATTACCCCTGAGAAAAAACACAAACTGGAAAGGATGGAATTCGGTTTTTAACAGAAAACAATTTTTATTCTATAGACGAGAATATTTTACCCTACGGACCACAAAAAATGCTTCAATACCTTTATCCTAACTACATGCAAGCTTCTCAGACACAAATAGCTAAAAATATTAGCAGTGAAAGATATTATTGTAATTCTGGATGATTTGGAATTTGAAAATTCTGCCAAATGTGTTGACAAAAGCAAAATATTATACCTTAGAATAATTCGTAATCAAATATACATTTGCTGGATGTCTCTAGTAAGAAGGCAAGTATGCTGAGTTTGAGGCATTATCCTTGTCAAATAATATCAACTTTACTCACAGAACTTTTCAATATTCTTTGAAAGTAATAACTTCTTTCTATATAGTTAAGACATTGCATTAGTACAATGACAATTATTTCAGACCCTAAATTTGATCAGTATTTTCATTAAAGCAAAACATTTTATGACATGCCTTTATGACATACAATATATGGAAGTTCTGAAGAATGATAAGTATTCTTACCCTGGTTTATTCAATTATCAATCAGTAAAGCATTACCATAATGTTGAAATTTACATTCTGATACCATAGAAGAGTTAGCTCCATAGAAAAGATCGTGATATTTGATGTTCCAAATGTAAATGATAAACAACTAATCCCTTCAATTAATTAAAATGTTGTAGTAATATTTTAACAAATGTTTTTACCACCATCACATCTAGTTAAAAAATCATATTATGGTTTGTCTGCATGACCACGTATAAGAGGAAGGATCTCACCAGTCTTCATGAGAATATAACATCGGATGCATCATTAACGCAGTTGGATCAGTTTTGTTAACTGGGTGTTCATATACATCTGTTGTCAGTCTTTAAATGGCGGTAAGCGAAAGTTAATGCATTTGATACTAGAAAATATTTTAATCACTCACCATTGTTATCTGGTCCAGGTAAAACATGAAACAAGTTACGTACGGTAACCGGCAAAAAATACAAAAAGAAAAGCAGGTCTTCATTAGGAATAACAGTGCGAACTCTGGGAAACAAATGATTGGAACCATTTGATGTAACTTGATGAGTTTTACATCTTTAACAATAGCAAACCAAACGAGACACATGACCTCGTTTGTGTTGAATTTAAAATCAACCCGCTGGGGACAACGTAATAGGGAGAGATAGTTTATGTAAAATGACCTGTGTTTTTTTATTCATTTAGAAAAATAAATAGTATCTCGAGTGTTGCTCGCTGTCGTTACCAATCACACATTTCTCCACCATGCTACTTTTCCGAACTAATGGGAAAAAATGATATAATCTGTTAAAAAAAACTCTTGATTTCGGAAACGATTAATGAACATGTCAGTGACTTATCGTTCTTGGACAGCATATTTACCTGATCTTTAACCAATTGAGTTTCTTTCCAAATAATAATTACTTCGCATTTGCTACTATAAAAAAATGCTGGCGTCTATGGATCATTTACTGACTCTTCATTGTTTGTTGATATTCAAGCAAAGCTAAATAAGAGCTATTCGGATAGACGTCCCCAATCTAAAACTGGAAGATTAGGAGGCAGGCAGTAAGTCAAAAGCACAAACTATCAGTTGTTGGTTACTCTAGATAAATACTAAGAGTTGGCCATTACTCTTATAATGTGCCCATTGTACCAAAGTGTAAGGTCCAATTTTATGGCAACAGCATGTGAGCCATGAATCATCAGACTCATAGTCCGCTATGTTATTAAACAGAACATTATCGGTCCAACTAACAACTGAATAAATGGGCTGTAAGCAAACAAGACATTTATAGACTATTATAGAAACAAACTTAAATTTAACACGATAACAAATTTAGATTCTAATAAAGTGATCACTCATGGCACTTTTTGAAATTATTATATACTTTAAAAAGCTGTTTAAATAAATTTAACCAGAAATTTATAATACAGTGTGTACTTTTATATATTTTATGGCATGTTTAGTTTTATTCATTATTTGTTTGTTTCGGGAAACTTGAGCAAATCCACCTAAGGCCTTTAACTCTGATCTGACAGACAACAATAAAGCTAGTTTAACAGTCTCAACCGCCGACTCCTGAGTTATTGTAATCGTATAGTAACATTTGACCGCCACTCTTATAATGTACATACAGAAGTGCAATTATTATCATTATTTTGCGATAAAGGAATGAGATTCTTGGACCCTCGGACCTACAGCCCGAATAACTAGCCACTCGGCCATGTCCATCCAGTTTAGTTTTAATGTTCATCATTTTATCATTTAACTTCTAATTGATTATTGATAGTTATATTATCACAGCCCCTTTTTGTTAATTTAAAATGTATTTTAATTTTTATCTATTGAATAAATACGAGATATCGTGACTTGGTTTTACGTTTGAAAATATTTTCAAAGAAAATCGAGTAGCTTAGCACACATTTAGATTTTGAACAAAGGGTATGCTATTTCATTAATGACTTATCACTGAAATCTTTTACTCACCTATACATTTATCAAAATGCTTGTTAACTTAGACCTCTATTACTGAGGAAAAATAATTTAAAACCTTTTCCAGTTACAAATACGTAATGATTTAGCGTACTGATTTATTATGTTATTATGCTTCTGTAGATAATTAATAATATGGCTGATAGTTTCTCTATATACTTTAAAATATACAAATACTTGAAAACAAATATTACTGTTTGTTTTTTCTCTTCCATTGCATACTAGTGATAAAGACAATGGGAAGAGAACAATATGTCTAAATTATTTTTGTGCTTTGTTATTTTCGTTAACAGAGACAACGTAAACCTTTTACGGTCAAAAGAGAAAATAGTGTATTTTGACGTTTTAAATGGACGAAGATCTAATCATCATACAAAAATACAAAATCAATGTTGAAAGAAGAAATAAATAGAATTATTTTCCGTCAATCCATGGTAACATAGAACACAGCTGAATATATGTATTGAAATAAAACTTAAAAATCTCAAATTTCATCTCAATGTAGCAAGTTCTATATATGTAGTGTGAACATTCATAAGAACACTCCATTGCTCCAGTAGTTTTTATTCATCACACCTGTGATAGAAATCATTGCAGTTTAAAATATTGAAAAAAAAACAATTAAATAGACAAATTATTCATTTTTCAAATTTTCTCTACAACTTTAATATAATACACATTTAAGTATTTGAAATATTAAGACAAAAGGAATACTAGCCACAGGTGATTGAGTGTAATAAATGTTTGAAGAAAATGTTGAAGACGTTTAGCCTAAGAAACAAGCGACGCAACATTATTATACATAATTGCCGTTAGATTAGTTTGTTTTGAATTTCACGTAAAGCTACTCGAGGGCTATCTGTGCTAGCCGTCCCTAATTTAGCAGTGTAAGACTAGAGGGAAGGCAGCTAGTCATCATCTCCCACCATCAACTCTTGGGCTACTCTTTTACCAACGAATAATGGGATTGACCGTCAGATTTTAACGCCCCCACGGCTGAAAGAGCGAGCATGTTTGGTGTGACGGTGATTCGAACTCACGACCCTCAGATCACGAGTCGAGTGCCTTAACCACCTGACCATACCGGTCCTAACTAGTTAGAACTATTTATCATTGCTAAACGTTTGTATTCACAAGCATCGCTCATTACACATCATACGGTTTGCTGGTACAATTAACTTAACCAAAATTAAGTGAATAATCATTCTCTGTTGATTAGAATGTAATGTGAAGCACATATCGGACTGATACAAATAACTTTAGTTTAATAACGTGAGACAACGAGAAAGACGAAAAAGGATGTCATTGAAAGAAATATTAGATGTCTAAAAATCAATTCCCTAAAAAATGAAGGTAAAATACCAAGAACCTTATTGACAACCTAAAACAAGTTGCACACAATTAAAGTTTCAAGAAATACAGTCTCAAGAACACTGTAGAAATATGGCCTATGGGAAAGACAGGAACAAGAAAGCCCTCACTGCACAAAGAGAATTCTGTAATGATACTTTATCGCAAGAGTACGTATCTTATTCTTCGGAATAGACGAGTCTGTTTGAACTGTGTGATTCCGACTGCCTAACACGCGTTTGCCAAATAGGCAACGAGAAATATACTATATCTTATCTTTATCGGAAGAAGGTGATTAGGAAACATTTCACATTTGAAGAAAATAATGATCCCAAGCACACTTCCAGGAAATGTTGAGCTTCTATGGCAAAGGAAAAATATCAGGAAATCTTCAGCAAATGGAATGGTGCTACAAAGTCTAAACCGTAACTTCATAGAACAAATATGGGATTTATTGGTTTTTCATGCTCAACAAAAGCAACAAATATACCAAAGAAGGCCTCTGTACACAAGTGGAAATGATTACGCTAGATATTTTGAAATAATATATAAATATAAAACAGGTACAAAGCTATTACTGATTCCAAAGGAGGCCACACTAAATATAAGCATTAGTGAAAGTTATAAATGTTATTTGTTTACTAAGTTTTCTAGGAGTCTCCTAGAAGATTATTATGCAATAATTATAAACTAATTTCTATAACAAATCAAAGAGTAATTTTTATATAAATCTCACAAATTACATTTTGGGGATGTTTACCACCCTTACACACTACTGTATATATAATTGTGCATTATGAATAATATTAAGTATTTTTTTATTTAAAAAATATCACGAGCATACACAACATCAGCTAAGTACAATACGGGATAAGTATTTCCAAAATTTTATTACTTAAGGTTGTGTCTGTCCATGTTTTTAAAGTGGTAGGTAAAAAAATCACAATTTTTCCTAACGTTGTTATTTGTGATATTGTTTTATTGATAAATTTATTTGGACAGTTTTAATACTCTTTTATTATGCTAACAATGAAAATGTAAGTTTTATTGTGCTTCCTTGTAAATGGTATTCGTGCTTGCATTTTTATGTCTCTGCTCATCTGTGTAAACAAGGCGATACAAATCGTAAGTGAAAAGCAACTTCAAGCATGTGCGATACATAACTAAAGGAGATACAACAAACGAAAAATTAAACATTAGAGATAAATTCTTTAATTTTTAATAAATATAAGCCACAAAGGTACATCTGTTTAGTTGATATATGTAAGTTGATACAGTGAGAATATTAATACTTCTTTTTGTCCTCTAATGTCCCTTCCCCCAGCAACCCAACTGTAGATCTATGGTAGGAACAGCACAAATAGCGAATTGTGTAGATTTGTGTTTAACTACAATAAATAAAAACAAAACGCATAGTTTTTCAGTTAAATATATATGAATATAACCTACTTCACAGATTAAAGAAGAATTATTTTGTTCTTTAATCAAATTAACAATAAAACTGAAAATTAAAACACATTTTAGAGCCACTGGATTAATTCATCAGCTTATTGTACAGTACGTCGCTAGTAAACCACCTAGAACTTAATTATTCTGTATGTTTCTGTGTTTGCCTGAAATAATTTCATAAACAGTCACTACAGCAGTAATAATAACAACAATAACAAAAGGGACTATTATGATCGTAGGCTATTTCTTGTATCTGAAAAGAAAAGACAAAAAATGATATATTTTTCTTGCTTGTACTGGTCACAGGATGACTTCTCTCCCTTTGACTGACATAGCTATCTTGTTATGAGCGTTTCTATTAGAAAGTTACGCGGTGAAAACAACAAAATATAAATGTCAATAGAGGCCTGAAAGAGCCCATATCAGATCTACTTTAATATTTTAATAAATCTAGTAACAGTTAATAAGTTGATTATATTAATTGCTGCGTATTGTATTTTATCTCGAACGAGTTTCCTATCTATTATGTTACGTTTTACGATTTTAAATAGCCTGAAATCGAGTTTAATCTGTTATTCAAACTTATAAATTAATTAAATGTCGACATGTATCAAATTTATGATATTTGCTAAAAATATTGATACCCACAATTTTCTTTCTTAACACAGACATATTTTAATATATAAAAAACAATATAATTTATATGAACAGTTATTACAAATAATACTTTATATACAAAAGATTTACAAATAATAACGAGTATTCTATCTGATCTGAAACTAAATCTGTTATCGACCGTTCACGGAGAGTGAATTAATTTTATGTTGATACACAGGTACACATATCTTGACGGTTAGCTAGCTAGCTGCTTCATGGAACACATGTACGTTTTTCACTAACGACAATGTCTAATGTGCTCATAGAAATGCTAACGTCCAAAGTTGATTCTCTGAAGTTGAACGGTTAATATCGTTCGAAATTTATAAACGTTCCTTGTCAACTATGTGTAGTTTCTGATCAATAAGCAGTTAGTACAATTAAATCTTCCTGGGGTTATAGTATATTGACTGCAGCAAACCAACAATATTATGTTAAACTGTCTCTCCACTTATTGCGATTTATAAACTTTAAGACGTGGTCATAGAAAATTCACTTAATCCACATTTCGGACTCTCGCAATACAAAGTTAATATAAATGACATGCATTTCTAAAAATATGTTAAACTGTAACAAAGATAAATATTAAAATAAATACATAACAGTAAATCCTTTACACGTTATATTCGTATCCCTATCACATTATAACTCCGAAAATGGTACGTACTGTAGTGTGCGGACGTAAATGTTAATCAGAATGTATTTTCTCTGCTTGTAATTTTTGATATAATTACAGGAAAAGTTATATAATTCTTGACAAATATGATAATACAAATTAGTTCATATAGTAACAGATAATGGTATTTACTTTGTTATATTTTATTATATCTGCTAGAATCGCAATTATAATATTGTTTTGTATTGGGTGTGAATTATATATTATGCCTTGCACTTTAATGGATCTATTGCTTAAGTTTCATCATCAGTAAAATCCAATTTTTCGCCATTTGTAACTGCATAAAGAGAAATGAATTTGTATTATTCGAAGCTACACACCTCTCAGTGATTGTTAAAACTGAAATTACTGTAAAACAGAATCAAGATATATGGGTCTTTATGCAAACACTGTCTGTACAACGGATAATGTAAGACCTTCCTTTAACATGCTGCGTGATACCTACAGATACGTGCTCTTTCTTAGCTTTATTAACAGTAGTGCCAGAAACGTTTGTAGTTCTGGTTTGTATATGTATATCTTATATGAGGAAAGCGGACGACTTGATGAAACTGCTCTTTGGTAATTTCAATGGTATTGTTATAGTTATTGCTGCTTAAAGCGTATGATTATTAACATCTAGGTCATACGCGTCTAAGCGAAATAAAATGCTAAATAGTCTACAGTAAGGGCAAAGAACACGTGTTACTTGATTGTGTCGTATCAGATGCCCCTGGCAGCTTGTACAGATCAACTTGTATGCAGTTCTTATGTGTCTCTTACTGTACATACTTAAACGTGGTTTAATAATTCCTTGGTGTAGAAAGTTGGGCAATCTCAGTAACAATCATCGTCTCTCTCTTATTTATTCAAAACAAAATTTAACTCAAAAGCCGAGTAGTGAATTACATAAAGTCCCTGATTTAATCACACACACAAAAAAGGGAGATTGTTCCTTTGATACAGGGCAGAGAATGTCCTTTCTTAGGCCCAATGATGAAAAGAACCTCTGAACAAAAGATAATTTGCTCATTTATAAGCTGAGTCCTGAAACTAATGTTCATAGTTCTGCACTTATTTTACTATTGAAGTTATGTAATTGTTCTTAAATTAGCCCCGATCTAGGATATTAGCATTATAGGCGAAACTGTGAGTCCCGCCCAGTGTAGGTACAGATAATATAGCGTATCTTCCCACGACTTTTCTTCATTTGCACACATTTTTCATCTTTAAAATTCTGCACATACTATTGTCGTTATGTGCACGAAATTCTCTGCAAGCACAGGTTTCGTTCTCTATAAAACGTACCTTTCAAACCTGTTAATGGCATTTATCTCAAAACTGTCGTTGGAAATACTTCTATTACTTCCAACACTTAACGATTCTTGTTTTTTCTTCAACGGAATTATCTTATACAGTCATCCTTAAGTTCTACCAAGCAGTACGATGCAGTGCAGAATTGCTCAGAGCATTTATTTTTATGACTAATGTTAAATCACAGATTCGATAGACAGATCGTATATAGATCATTGTGAAATGTTGTACTTAAAACACAACATTATAATAAAAACGGAATTATGTGTATTTTCTTTCAGTAAAGCCATATCGGTTATCTGTTGTATCCACCGAGGAGAATCAAACCCCTGATTTTAGGGTTGTAAATCCAAGACTTACCGCTGTCCCACCGGGGGACAACACCAGGATTACCTATAAATTAGATCATTGCACAACATTGTACTAAAACACAACATTACAATAACAACAGAACTACGGATAAATTATTTTTAAACAGTGGTTTGACATTTCAGAATAAAGTTCTACAGTTAAACCTCATGGCTCTGGCCAAACATTTGAGTTTAGATTTCAGTGAAATTTGTAGAATTAGATTACTAAAGAGTAACTTAGACTTGTGGGGAAAGTCTTAGACTTCTGATATTGTGAGTTAGATTTTAAGAAATAATGTAGACGTTCACTTTCTAGACTATTATGTAAAATTCTAGGCTAAGGTTCAATAAGTTTATCTGTTGCTATACCTAAGGCTATGTGATAGGATATCTTTACTCTTCCCATCACCTGTATCGAAACCTGATTTTTAATGTTATAAATCTGCAGACTAACCACAAACCAATGAAGAACGATTTAGTAAGATTACAATTTGAAATTATAAAATAAAAATTCATAAGTTAGCTACTCCACATTGTTTAAAATAAAGAAATCTGCTACTCGACATTGTTTAAAATAAAGAAAATTGCTACTTGACATTGTTTAAAAGAAAGAAAATTGCTACCCGACATTGTTTAAAATAAAGAAATCTGCTATTTGACATTGTTTGAAATAAAGAAATCTACAATTAGGACTGTAAAAAACTTAAAATCAAGTTTTAAAACACAGTTTCATAAACAGTGTCAGATTTTTAGAATAGTAGTAGATCTAAGTTATAAGACTTTCGGTAAAGGTTTTAGCAAAGAAAGTACAGATGTGTGTTGAACATTGCTGGATCTACATAAAAATTGTAAGATACGATTCTAAACTGCGTGAACCTGTACATGTAGTCTGTAAAAAAGTAGATTTATGTTCATATTTCAACGCACCGTATAAATTTTTACATCCAAATTTTAGGGTTATAGAAAACGTATGGATTCAGATTTCTGAATAATGGACATAACTGTAATTTTAGTTTTCAGAAAATTCAGTATTGGCGTATCCATGAATTCATTTTATTTAAGTTATGAATCTGAATCTACCATACCCTTCTGTATTTAGAGTGAATACATCATAAAGCTGAGAAAAACTTCTGTTTTAGGACTTTCGTTAAAAGTATACGTCAAAGTTTTAGAATATTAGCTCCAGTACATTAAATAAAAATGTAGCTTTACATTTTATTAAAATGTTTGGTAAAACAGTGGGATTCTAGGAAGTTTGTTTAATTCATCATAAGATTTTAATATTTACGACAGAGCTGTAAGTTTAGTTTTAAGGAACCTGGATAAAATTATAGGTTTTACTTTCCTGTAAACCAAGGATTTAGAATAAGAGTATGAGTTTAGTTTTTACGATTACCGGTAAAGATGTTGATTTGACTGGCAGAATATTGGATAAAATTTGCATTTTAAGAAATTGTGTACAATAGACTAAGTTTTAGTATATCATACAATTAATTATAGCTTCACGTCAGTGAAATTGAGTAAAACTGCGTGTCGTAAATGTTTAGATTTCAGTACAGAGACGTTTGAATTTAGGTTTAAAAGGTTTGGGCGAAGCTTGTATGCTCGCGTTTCGGGCAATGAATACATTTCTAAGAGGATCGAAATTTTAGGAAACTAAGTGCAACTGTGTTCAGCAATTCTGTAAAATCTTATGTCCGTCATCAGGAAGTTGCAGATAAATAAAATTTGGTTAATTGCATACAGTCCCATAAAAAATATTCTAAAGTTATAAAATAAATGAAAAACTGGTCTAATGCTTTTTTTCCTTTTTTAGAAAATACAAAGCACTAGAAATGCTGCTATTTTACTTTTACCTCAAGTGAAATTAGATACATACATATATATATATAGAGAGAGACTTATAACTAACGATTCCTAAAGTCTTTTTCCTTATAACTTATGCTCTGATGTAGACTTTTTACAAAATTTCCGTATCCATTTGTTATTTGGTAGAGCAAATTAATGACCTACGATAGTACCGAAGATAAAATAATGCTTTCTAGGACGTGCGTTACACAAGACATTCATAAATTTCTCCTCTGCCTTATTTCACGTTTTTCTCTAGTCAATCACTTTGAAATTATAGTCAGCTCGCGCAAATAGCCCTATAGTAGTTCTTCGCGAAATTTAATTTAACAAATAAAATTTCTCGTGTTATTTCTATATCTAAAATTACAATCCAGTTGGCTTTCTTTATTTATCTGAATCCATATTGATGCGTTTTGCCAAGCAAGTTGGACCATCTGAGCTGATAACGTGTGTGGAGCTAAAAATATCTTCAGGAAATGTAGAATTGTAACAGCTTATCAGCACGACTGGATTTAATGCTCTCTTACCCTTCTGTGCAGTTGTATATTTTTGTGTATAGATATTTTACGAGTAAATAATGTTTCCTTTCAAGTACTTTCTGACTAGTTATATCGCTTTGCAGAAAGACATTTCTGAACATAAAGCACGCCGGATATACATTAACTATCTCGAAGTATCCAAAAATAACAAAGTGGCTACAGAGCTATAGAAATGTGTATATATTCATAAATAAATGTATTTATACATATACACAGAAATAAATAAATAACAAGAGTCTTGCATAGCAAGACCTACTCTCCACCTACTAACAAAAACTGTCCAAAAACAAACAGCGTCATGCACATGTAAACATAAGGACTAATTAAGAGTGCTATCAAGACTGAGCTCTACAGGAGTACAAACTAAGAAGTGATGGTGGAGAGAGAAATGTGATACACACTTAGCAATGTGTGTCATAATTAGGAGCATACACGGGAACTCAAGTCTATAATGATCCACACGGGAATTCAAACTCGCTATCTGCAATTAGTTTTCGGGCTTTGAGTTGTTCCTTTTCTGTGCATAATTATTTTTGCTCTTATAAAACTTACTCCGTATTTCAATTAAGAAATTTATATTGCTACAGCTCCAGTGCACTATCAAAACGTTGTGTGGAAATATTCAACTTTTACCCACTTTATTACTCAGATGAATTGAATAACTCAAGAATATAGCGACTATGCTATTTTAAAATACATTTTATTCTCAGCAGGATAGAGTTTCTAGTGAGGTTAATCATATACTCACCCTTGAAAAACTTAGAACTACTGTTCCAGCGGTCAATTAAGGTTAGTCTAATAACAATGACTGTTCACTGCAGCTCGGCGCAGCAGCTTCCAATTTAACAAGCTTTGACGAGGTAAGTCTTAAGTTTTCTTTTAGAAAACATAAGTTTTCTAGTTCCACAAATGTTAACAATCGTACTTCTCGGAAAGTCATTTAGTTTATTTCTCCGAGTATAAACTACCTGTAACATTATTGCATTACTGAACAGTTGAAAATTTTCCGCAAATTAAATATACAGTATCGAGAAGTATTCTCGTGTACCATACCCCTGGATTAATGTATGTAAGTCGATCAAATTAAGCACTATTTGCTGCTTGTAACCATGATAGAAAATGTATTATTTATAGCTAATCTAGACAGATAGTATCCATATCCATTAAATTTATTCTTGGCTTTCAACTAAATATTTTCTTTGTTGAATTTCGCGCAATGCTACTTAAAAGCTATCTGCAATAGTCGTCCCTAATTTTACGGCCCGGCATGGCCAAGCGCGTTAAGGCCTGCGACTCGTAATCCGAGGGTCGCGGGTTCGTATTCCCGTCGCGCCAAACATGCTCGCCTTTTCAGCCGTGGGGGCGTTATAATGTGACGGTCAATCCCACTATTCGGTGGTAAAAAAGTAGCCCAAGAGTTGGCGGTGGGTGGTCATGACTAGCTGCCTTCCCTCTAGTCTTACACTGCAAAATTAGGGACGGCTAGCACAGATAGCCCTCGAGTAGCTTTGTGCGAAATTCAAAAACAAACAAACGTCCCTAATTTTAAAGTGATAGGCGAAAGAAAAGGCATTCTCTGTCAAATCTTATGCTATCCTTTACAAACACTTTGTAAGATTGACCGTTACATTATAACACACTAACGGCTGAAAGGACGAGCACGTTTGGGATTTGAACCTGTTACTCGCAGATTACAAGTCAACTCTTCTAACCACTAGGTCAATCTAGACTTAGTTGCTAAGTCCCGTACTCGCTATGGTTTATGAAAAATAATACTTTCAACAGCGTTGTCTGCGTTTCACGTTTGGTTGTTTTTTTTTTTTTCGTGATCGACGTACGGCAACGCTGTTTCCTCTGTAAGGATCGAAACCAGAAATTTAACCAAGGGCCTGTACTTTTCAGTAAATTAGTTGCTGGACGTTTTTTTTTATATGTTCTCTGCTCGATAATAAAGAATCACATTAATTCTTTCAGAGTTTCTTATTGTATTACCAAACTAGGTTGGTGTTTGTAACACTCTTAGTGTTCAGAACGCCATCAATTAATCTATATAAGCTTATGTAAAAAACTCCAAGTCTTCCATCGTGTACATTTGCTTTAAAAATTAAAAGTATACGTATGATTTTATAGATTCGTAATATTACAATAGATATGATACAAAATTAATTTTTGACAGCGGGTAAATCTATGGCCTTTCAGCGCTAAAATCTGGAGTTCGATTTCCCGCGGTAGACACAGCAGATAGCTCAATGTGGCTTTACTTCAAAGGCAAACAGTATTAACCTTTTAACAATAGCATCTTTCTTCTGCTTATGACACTAGTAAAATAATTACAAGTTAATATTGTATGACAATTAAGTCTTACTTCTGTTAATAACATTGTTAAAATAATTACAAGTTAATGTTGTGGGACAAATTAAGTCTCATTTCTGATAACGGAAGTGGTAAAATAACTACAAGTTAATATTGTGTGCATGTATATATACATATATATATATATATATATATTTTTACTTTATATTTATTTCGTTTGGTGATGTATACTCGACTATCCTTCCCCCAATTGTCATTTGCAACGTATCACCTTTCACTTATTGTTCAAAACATTCTATTTATCTCTTTTTTCTTTTATCTTATGTAACAAGTCATATTTTCTTGTTTTAATTTATTATTTATTCATCTTTGTAATATTTTCCATATTTTCACATTTGTGAATGATATATTGGAAACAAACATTAAGTAATGTATTAACACTAAAAATTGAACAACTCATAGAGAAAGTTCACTGTTTCAATATTTAAAAAAACAATGGGTCATTAATACTAATTTGAAAATATTAATCTTTTTGCCAATAACGTACAAACCTTAAAAAATATTAATAAAATATAAAGTACTTTCAAAACATTAACACGTGGTGCAACGTTTTCTTATTCCTTTCTTTCAACGCACTCCTATTTAAAGATAAATGTTTGTAAAAGAGTGAAGCATTGAAAACTATTTTAGAAGCTACCATTCAGTTGTGAAATTTTATTAACTTAATATGAAGCCACTAAGACTGAAGAGTTTTTAATAAAACAGCCTCATATACCGTTTGTTTTTCAGTGGTAAGTTTACGGAGTTGCAGCACTAAACCTGAGGTTCGATATCCTACAACGGATTGAGCATAGATAACCCATTGTGTAATTTTATGCTAAAACTTGAACAATAACATACGGTCTTTTAGGAAACATTGATAAAACAAGTCAGAGAAGATAATGACATACAGAGCACAAAATAATAACTCAAATATATAATATTTTAACTATAACAAAACAATGTCAGTCACTTTCGTATGAAACCAGTCTAAGTTTGTAATTGGACATTTGGTAGAAGGAACGTTCCATCTTCACAGTTGACGATCTTTCAGTTCAATATATAATATGGTTAACACGAATGTTGTTCATGAATACCATTAAATACTAGAGTCAATACGTTCCTGAAATATTTTCGACATTTTGTACGGTGGAATTATTTTCAGAGCAACTTTAGAATTTGAGGCACTGTCTTTCAAGAGCATTCCGTGATTGTTTGAGGGACTAAAGTCAACGAGCCTGTAAGTCTAGCCATTTGGACAATCCTCTCTTCTTTAATAAATGTGGCGGTTATTCGTTATCGTTATTCGTTATATTAGGCTGATATTAGGAGAAATGGTACCAACATATAACACTACAAACTTTCACTATTGCTTTATGAATCACGTTCATGCATGGAATTGAAGCTGTATTTATAATGGCTAAGTACCTGCTATCTAGCAGCAGGGTAAGCACGTATCGTCTGTAAAATTAATATTGCTTCACAGGGTACTGACGCACTAAACTTGTACTTGGTAACTTTTCAGGTGAACGAGCAGTTTCGCGTCTGACTGGAAAGCATCCCTGTAGTATCGACGCACAGGCTAGCCTCGTGAACTCTCTCCTTAACTAACTATCCGCTGACATTATGTTTTGTAACGGCTGCAGTCATCTGATTTTGTCTCGGAACCGGTATCTTTCGACTGTGTTGAGACTTAATGGGCAGATACTTTGTTGTCTCCAAGCAACAGTACCCCTTTTGAAGCTATTTTACTTTCTGCTGTTGCTACTTTGAGACAATTTTAGTGAAATCACAACAATTTGCTTTAATCAGCTTGCTTATATTGATCTGATAGTTCGCTATATGAGTCAAACACCCATTGTATTAATATTAGGTCGAGTCATTGCTCATGAAGAAGTTAAAGGTATTATAAACTTTATGATACAATTAACTTCAAAGCGACCAGTAGTAATAAAGCCAGCATTGATACACACAGATTCATATACATAAATATTAGGTTGAATATTCACTTTTTAGTATTTCGGATCATATGAATGATTGATTACCAGATGCTTGACATGCCTGAAGTGAGGGAAGCGATGGGCAAATATTTATGTTTTTTCCAGATAAATGTTCACAATACTTCACAAATGAATTTTCGATGAATTGATTTCGCCAACGACGGTGGCTGGTTGTTATGTTTTAAACCTTATTTGTGTGTGTTTGTCAGCAAGATTTCTCGGAAACGGCTGAAAGGATTTGGACGAATGCTGGTATATAATTAGACTATTACTCAACTTAGAAGTAAATAGTTTTAGCGAGTGAAGGTCACAATAAGATAATAAAATAAAAAAATCCCTGTCGATTACTAAATTTGCTTTATAATTCAGTCAAAAATGATAGGACTTTAATAAACCTTGGTGGACATATGTAGGATATTATGCCTCATTGTTTTGAAAAAATAGTCCGTTTCTGTAAATATCGACAAACATACGGTCATGTTTTACTACTTTTTGAAAGCCGACTATGATCAAAGCTGCGTAGCCTAGATATGTTCTCTGCTGAGTGCCCCTCTAGTTATTTTGTGCAATGTATGTGTTCAGTCGATACCGATGTGTTTGTGTTTTGTGTATTTTTCTTAGAGCAAAGCCACATCAGGCTTTCTGCGGAGCTCACCGAGGGAAATCGAACCCCTGATTTTAGTGTTATAAATCCTTAGACTTACCGCTGTACTAGCAGGTGGCAGCGAGGTGTAATATAAATGCATATATATAGAAAAAAAATGGAATATGTATCCAGAAATAAACAAAATAAATACGAACAAATGGTTTTCAACTAAATACTTTCTCTTTTTTGTTGTTGAATTTTGTACAAAGCTATTTGTAATCACAACTCTAATGGTTCGAATATTTGTTCTAAAAGTTGTTAAAGTCTAAAAGTTATTACTTACTTTGTGTTAATGACTGTAAGCACGCATAGTGTTTATCTACAATTCACGCATCACTACAACGAAAGCTATTACATGATCATTTTGATAAGAAAAGAAATAGCTAAGGTTTATGTAAATAGAAACAGTATTAAAATTAACTTGACAAATCAAGTTTGAATATACGAGATTAATTCAGTCTTTATTAAAATATTGTTTAAAATGGATTTTTCCATCCACTTTCAGCTGTATTAAAACTTCTGAATTATTAATCTTTTATATCCTCTTTTATGATTTGAAATTTTTATACAAGTTTTTTTTCAAGCTATTATCCATCTGGAAATGTAATTTAATTTCTTGAAAAGTGCGCGCGTGCGTTTTCTTATAGCAAAGCCACATGAGGTTGTCTGCTGTGTCCGCCGAGAAGATTTGAACCCCTGATTGTAGTTTTATAAATCCAAAGGCTTACGGCTATCCCACCAAGGGAAGTTATAAAGCGATAAATACGTCACTTTTTCCAAGTTCAAAAAGTGAGACGGTATCGTTTCAAAACAGATGTTTTTATTCTAAACTCATAAAAATAAAAGTTGGAAAAGAAGCAGATTAAATTAATTTTATTCAGTCTGATTTACATTCATAGTATTCAAAAAGATAAGGGCCCGGCATGCCCAGGTGGATAAGGCACTCGACTCGTAATCCGAGGGTCGCGGATTCGAATCCCCGTCACACCAAACATGCTCACTCTTTCAGCCGTGGGAGCGTTGTAATGTGACGGTCAATCCCACTATTCGATGGTAAAAGAGTAACCCAAGAGTGGGCAGAGGGTAGGAAAGACTAGTTGCTTCCCTTCTAATCTTACACTGCAAAATTAGGGACGGCTAGCGCAGCTAGCCCTCCCGTAGCTTTGTGCGAAATTCAAACCAAACTAAACCAATCATAAAGATAAAAACAGTCCTTCAGGATTGCGAGGGTTAAGTAATCTGTCCAAATGTCTGGTAAGAATTTTGAAATGACCAATCAAATACAATGGAATAAGGTAACATAACAAGAGTTACCATCAGTTTTCGAAAATAGCGATAAAAGTGAAGCAGGAAATGAAGTATATTGTGTTTCCTTTAAAAAGTGCATCAGATATACATGTAATATACATATGAGTTTTATGTATCTACAACTAGATATACATGTAATATACATATGAGTTTTATGTATATACAACTAGATATACATGTAATATACATATGAGTTTTATGTATATACAACTAGATATACATGTAATATACATATGAGTTTTATGTATATACAACTAGATATACATGTAATATACATATGAGTTTTATGTATATACAACTAAATATACATGTAATATACATAAGAGTTTTATGTATATACAACTAGATATACATCTAATATACATATGAGTTTTATGTATATACAACTAGATATACATCTAATATACATATGAGTTTTATGTATATACAACTAGATATACATGTAATATACATATGAGTTTTATGTATATACAACTAGATATACATGTAATATACATATGAGTTTTATGTATATACAACTAGATATACATGTAATATACATATGAGTTTTATGTATATACAACTAGATATACATGTAATATACATATGAGTTTTATGTATATACAACTAGATATACATGTAATATACATATGAGTTTTATGTATATACAACTAGATATACATGTAATATACATATGAGTTTTATGTATCTACAACTAGATATACATGTAATATACATATGAGTTTTATGTATATACAACTAGATATACATGTAATATACATATGAGTTTTATGTATATACAACTAGATATACATGTAATATACATATGAGTTTTATGTATATACAACTAGATATACATGTAATATACATATGAGTTTTATGTATATACAACTAGATATACATGTAATATACATATGAGTTTTATGTATATACAACTAGATATACATCTAATACACATATGAGTTTTATGTATATACAACTAGATATACATCTAATACACATGAGTTTTATGTATATACAACTAGATATACATCTAATACACATATGAGTTTTATGTATATACAACTAGATATACATCTAATACACATATGAGTTTTATGTATATACAACTAGATATACATCTAATACACATATGAGTTTTATGTTTCAATTTTCTGAAAATTAATTCTGTTCATTTATACTTTGCGTGAATTACTTCATTCGCAATACTAGATTTTTTTGTGTTTTCAGTACTCAATTATAACATCATTACACATTTAGAAATAACGCTGCCGCAAGGTATCAATCCGAACACAGACTCCAATTGTATTTCTAAACACTTATCAAAGATTATTTAGTGATATTTTTATACACTGGATAATTCATTAGCTAGTACTGTTTAAGTTAATTTCACACATGAAAACGGCTTGAGTATAAACTAATTTATATAAGCTTAATATTAGAAATGACAGATTTTTTTAAGTAATTGGATATACTCTTCAAAAAAAGAAACGCAAAAGACAAAATTTGAGACATATTGTTAACAAGTTTATTCCGTGTAGTTTTGTATGACATGTGTGAAACTTTGCACATTCACTGTTGAACATCCAAAGACTGCAAAGGCGAAGTCCACGCTCACTAGTTGAAGTTTAACGTCACTCAACGTCAATAACGAGTATGCCCCCCCGTGAGCATCAATAACTGCTTGGCATCTCCTGCCCATGGAAGCAATGAGATGAACAACTGTGGAATGGTTGTTCACTCAGCCTGTAAAGCTGCTGCAAGCTGAAATGGAGTCTGCGGTTGAGGTTATCGCAGTCGCAGACATCGGTCCAACTCGTCCCAAAGATGTTCGATGGGGTTTAAATCTGGTGATCTGGAGGGCCAGGGAAGAACGTTGATGTTGTGGTGTCTCAAGAAGACAGTGGTGAGTCGGGCTGTGTGAGAACGGGCGTTGTCATGTTGAAAAACGTCGTTGACGTTCACCATGATGGGGCCTAAGAATCTCGCCGACGGTTGCGTACGGTCTTATCGGAAATCCTACGCAGCCCTGGTATGGTTGAGGCAGTAGACGTCGCAGTGGTGGTCCTATCCCGAAGGTGACGTAACCGGATGTAGCGATCTTGTGCGGATGTGGTCACACGAGGTCTGCCAGATCGTGGACGGTCACGAGTTGATCCATGTTGTTGGTGACGATTCCATAGCCTTGTGATGGTGCTTGGGTGGACACTCACAGCTCTGGCAACATCTGATTGAGATTCGCCTACTTCCAAGCGACCAATTGCGTTGTTGCGTTGTGCTTCAGTCAGTCTTGGCGTAACTGTATTGCGTGTCGGTGGCTTAACACTGAGCTATGGAAACCGAAAACCCGTCACTTTTATAGTGATTTTGCACATGTTGCACTTGCAGAACATGCAGATCTCTCAAACAAATTTATTGGACACGAATGCGTTTTGGCGAAAAATCCGATGTTTTCCTCCGTTTTCAAAGTGCACACATTTTATTGTCATTTTGGTCTGACAATCAGTGCCTTAACACGTGTAACATCACATACTCTGAGCTTGTAACGTTATTACATATATTTCTCTTTAAAATAACAAAAATATCTCTTTTGCGTTTCTTTTTTTTGAAGAGTATAGGTCGACACAGAGACCCCCGCAAGTACAGCGGTATGTCTCCGGATTTACAACGCTAAAATCACGGGTTCGATTCCCCTCGGTGGGCTGAGCAGATAGCTCTTTGTGGCTTTGCTATACGAAAAACACACATTGACACAGAATTTTATCAAGATTTGTTGTGAAGCGTAAATACATATTTTGTACTCAGAGAAAACAGTACTTAAACATAATTAAGTCTAATTATTAACCGAATTACTAACCATTATTCAATAGAACTTAGCTGGTTTCAAAAAGTTTAAATTCTGAAATGTTGTATGTTAAACTTTATAAAGCATAAACTGTGAAGGACTGTAAGGATAATGTTTATCGGTATAGACGTAATCAAGTAAGAATTTAAAGAATCTCTACACTATATTTGTTTTACCAAAAGAACATGCAATTTTTAAACACCTAACAATCAGTTATTCTTGCAAAAAAGAAGCAATCAGCAGAATTTTCCACGAAAACACAGTTTTAAATAAAATAACGTATGAAGGGCTTACTGGAGCTTAATATATGATTGGGAGTATAATTCATGGCCCTTAATTCGTTCCTTAACCAACCTTGAATTCATCGGTAACACTGATATCGTAGACACAGTTTTCATAGAATGTTTTGTGTTTTTTCCCTCTTCACATTGAATTGAGAAATAACAGGAAAATATCATTGTTTACAACTTTGTTACTTTTTTAATTCAGAGGAAACAGATCTATATGCTAATTAAAAAGAAATCAAAGTTCAGATGATGACAATGACCCTATTATTGGTGACATTATACTGGGTAACTAATTGGCGATCCTTGTAATATCCGATTGATACTGTTACATCCGATCCGTAATGTAATTATCTTTGTGTGTGTATGCGTTTAAACGCAAAACTACACAATAGACTACTTGTGTTTTATCCACTAAGGGGAATCGAACCTTGGATTTTAGCTTTGTATTCAGTATACTTACCGTTGAACCAATGAGAAACTTTCATTGTTTAAAACCACCACTTAATAATCAAAAGCAAAAATGGCTTCAGCTCAAAGTAACATTTTGATCCATATATGGCTACAATGTAGCCAGGTAAAATTGAGCGACCTCTGGTAGCTGCTTCCTATTCATTGGTAAAATAACTTATAAATGCAATCCTTTTTTAAAAAAAAATATAAAAACTGTGTAAATAATGAAAAAATAAAAAATAAAATTGAATAAGAATATTCGACAATTTGTATATGAATTCTTAATGAAGAAAACGTTCAAGATACTGAGAGCGAACTAACATTATCTGGATTAGTATCAGCAAATTTATTAAATATCGTTTACATAGTTTATGTTCAAATGCTGTAATCTGAAATGGAAAGAGCATTTTATAATAATGCACATAATATACGTTTGATTTAAAAAAACAAATAACTGTATAAATCGTATTATTTAAATGTAAAGCAATTTAAAAGAATAAGTTGAAATTACAATACATCAAGGAGCATGTTATTTAAATGTAGAAACAACATAGCTGATGTCATATATAAAATACATTAGTTCAGCTGATGTTATCTGGATATGGATTTGGTGCGAAATTGCTGTTCTTACTTAATTCTGTAGGAAACAGTGATATAAAGCAAATAAATCTACCATTGTTTAAAAAAACAAGTAAAAATAATTTGAAATGATTTTTAAGGTGATTCTAACAAGCAAATGTGTGAAAGGAGGAAAATTGCTTGATTTTGATTCAGTAGTAGAATTAAGGCGTTGGTTTGAGTATATTCTCAGTTTGGCAGATTATACTAATATTTTACTTTTTTCATATTAAAGCATATCTAAGCCCGGTTGTCACAAATCACTGGTATATCTTCATAGACAGATTCAGAGAAAGCATATGAAATTAGCCTTCACAAACCATTTAAGCATCAAGAACATTTTGACACTTACTGAAGCTGGGTCAGTAAGCTGGCCACGAAGTTTGAAGCTAAGGTTGCTAGAAACATTCTAGAACGAAAAAGGATAGTAGCATTCGCTAGTTTGTTTCAACAACTTGCAGTACCTCATCAAGAGGCATCCTTACATCAGTGTAGCCAGTGAAGTCACCGTAGCAGAAGGTGTGATAGAACAAACTATTTCGAACATGGTTAGTTATGTAACTGTAATTGTGCTTGGGTGTGAGGATCAGTTCAGAATCAACAATAAATTGACCAGGGCTTTATTAAGCCTTAACTGTGTTTTAGGAATCTACTACAAAGCCACCAGTCAGGTCAATAAATCCTAGCTTCTTGGTGGCTAACCAAGGTAAGCTAGAGATGAATGGAGAAATTTAATTGCTGTTTACAACCAGTATTACCTTTGCATGATGAAAACAGTAGAGTTTGATGTACACATTTATATCTTATGAACTGCTCTACTAAATGAGAATGGTTTCCAATAAATTCATCAAATCCTGACCAAGCAATATCTAAGTAAATAAGAAAAATAGAACTAAAACTCAAGTCAACAATATATGTGTTTACATATACACAAACATAACTTCATGGGCGTGTAAGGAATATAAATCTACTTGCCTACTATTAAACAAAATAGTAAAATTAAATTGGAGCTTACAGTTAAGAAAAATATTTGAATTCGTGAGATAATATTTTTATGAACAGATTTTCTAAGATACCAATACTACTGTCTTCATTCATTAAAGTTGATTTACATTTTATATGGACTGAGAACTATGAACAGTTGTCTTAACCTGTGAAATGTGGTTTTACTGACACTCAATGCCTATTATAAACCTTATTAATCATTTATATACCGGATAAAGACAACAGTGTTGATGGAATTGAAACAGATCATACTGAGCATGTAGTTTCATACAAAAGCCACATGATAATTAGCACTGAATAATACTAGTGTCCAACAAACAATAAAGTGTCTGAAACTGTACTCTGTATCAAACACTTCAGACTCTACTGTAGTGACTGGAGATTACAATTAAAATGGATTACGAACTTCAAAAACTGGAAGATATGTTAACACATTGTTTAAGAATATTGAAATAATGCAGTTGGAGGACACTAGGACAAGTTAGTGTGTTATCCTAAACGATTAACTTTACGAAGTGGTTTTAGTGGCTGTATGCAAATAAACTAAGCCATACATTATTGAAGCCCCTCTAGAGCACTTACTAATCAGAATGCTAATAAAAAAATAAGGATTTGATAGACATAGAAAAATAAAAGAAAAATATTCATTCTTATCAACTAGGGCGAATATCTTCTATGGATACTCATTCCTAAAAATTGCATATCTTATATATTTCTAAGCTTTTAAACTAATATAATAGTTACAGTACGACGTGTTGTTTCAAAAAGGTACCCATGTTTAAACTCATTTTTGGTTTGATTAATCTAATTATTGGTAAAAGTAACATTTTACATGAAAAAATTACGGAATGCACAAATATTTCAGTTTTTTAACACAAATTTTGTTCATTGTAATCTGGTAAAATGTTGATTAAAATGACCAGATTTGTATCAGTAGGCAGGCAAATGGTGTTATGTTACGACTTTGTTAATTGACAAGGTTACATCAGGATGAATACAGTGATAATCTTTGGATACTAAATCATCGGGTTCATGTCAATATATGCCAGGCATGGCCAAGCGTGTTAAGGCATGCGACTCGTAATCTGAGGGTCGCGGGTTCGCATCCCCGTCACGCCAAACATGCTCGCTCTTTCAACCGTGGAGGCGTTATACTGTAACGGTCAATCCCACTATTCGTTGGTAAAAGAGTAGCTCAAAAGTTGGCGGTGGGTGGTGATGACAAGCTGCCTTCCCTCTAGTCTTAAACTGCTAAATTAGGGACGGCTAGCACTGATAGCCCTCGAGTAGCTTTGTGCGAAATTCAAAAACAAACAATCATGTCAATATGATTTCATGTTAACATGAGTCAGACTGGTTTTATTTTCCTCGACAATAATCTACGTGCCTCCATGTATGCACTAGAATATCATGCATCCGTACTCATACACAGTATTGGCTTATATGACTTCAACACTCATGATATTGGATTGCTACAGCCACCTACAGCTGCATCTATGACTAAATTATTCGGAGTGTCTGCTCAGACTATTTATTTCTGTATAGTAGTTTGGAACTCTGATGCTTCTTTTGTAAACCCACATATCCAGACAACGAACAGATGAACGAGAGTGCTTCCATGCCATAGACACTGAGTATGCCTTAGATGACATGGAGAACAATCATGTTTAGTAGTGAGTCCCAATGTTTACTCCACACTTTCATAGAATGGTCACACTTGAGACAACCATTGATATAAGGGGTAGTATATGGCCATCTGCAATTATTAAGTGGAAAAGGTTGGAGAAAGCAGTGTGGTAGTATGGTCTAAGTCAATTACATTCGTGTTCTTCTTTAGTGCCTATAATCGGTAACCTTGAAATACCACTTGAAAAGGCTGGTTACCCACTCTCATCTTTTAATCAACATCCATGGTGACATTTTTAACAGGATAATGCTAGGCCACAACTACAAGTATTCTCACGGACCTTATGTGCAATATCAACATTTATGTTCTTGACTAGCTAATAAAATCACCTTATCTTAATCACATTTAACACCTTTAGGATGACCAGAACAAGATTATGTGTAAGTAATCAGCTCACTCGTAGAACGTGATTCAGCTATTTCAAATACTCCAAAATGAATGTAACAATATTCTAATGGCATTCTCCAGCATATTAGTATTGTCCATATATCACGGCCTTAAGCCATAATCGACACATATGGTGGATTTTATCCCTTTTGGTTTTTCAATGACAATGCCTACATATGTGTAAGATTTGCAAGTTCCATATTGTAATGAAAATTATTTTGACGTTTTGGGAGAGCTGGTGTCTCAATTATGACAGATATTTCTTTGAAGACTAATATATTCTTATGCATAAAAGTAATGAAATATTTCTACCTATATTTCTGAACTTATTTTATATAGTGAAAATATTTTTGGTGAACAAAATCTCTGAAGCACTCAAATGGCGACATAAGGTGTGGCATTTGTGAATGTTACTGTGCTGTCTGTTGACTTAAGATTATTAGTGAATCTCATTGTCAGATGGTGGTGCTACAGCGTAACTTACTCCGTTTGTTTCTTTACTTGTTGTAAAACACTAAGCAACCTAATGGGCTATCCGAGCTCTGCCCGTCACAAGTATAGAAATCTGATTCTGTTTCAGTTTCAACATTTGGTAATAAAGTCTTAGTATAAAAGTTTGATATTTTATAATAAATAAGCTCATTATTATTAAGATGGAATACAAATAAATGTCATACTAAACATCTACATATGTAATTTATGTAATGAGGCAGATTCAATTGATATCATGAATGATTTATTAGGACAACAAACAATTTTATGAAACACATGTACAAAGATATATAAGTCAGCATTTCAGCTATCACAACAAAATATGTATAATGATAAAATATAACATCACATTATTATAAATAGCGTCTGTAGTCTTATATTGATTTACATAGAACATTCAATACTTGGTTTGTCCTTCTCGTACTCTACTGGCTTTTGCAAGGCAATGTGGCATGCTGTCGATCAGGTTATTGATGTAATTCACCGTGATTTCATCACAGCTTGTTATTATAAGGCGCTACAATTCAACTAAAATAGTTGGCGTAAGGTCGTGGTTAGCAATTTTTGTGTGTGTGCAGTTTTACTCAATAATTCTCAATGGGGTAAGTCAAGAAGCTTTGCTGGCCACAACAATCTTGTAATATCCTCCTGACCGAAAATTTCTTTTACAATAAGCACAATGTGAGCAATTACATTGTCATTCGCGAAAACAATATAAGTTATAATCAATCAAATATTGCCGTATCGTATGGCCATTTGCGTTTTCCTGAGGGATATGAAGAACAATTTTTTACTGTAATGAATATCTGTCTAAATATGTACTGTACCTTTTCCTGTGTGTTTTCTGTAAGAAAGTCAGTCTTCTATTATCTGTTCTCTAGACATAAGACGAATACAAACTCTATCATCAACTATAATAAGCCCAAAATACGACTCACATGAAAAGATGAAATGTCGCCAGTGTCCTGTCTTGTTGGCACTTACTCGTCAGCTAGCACGGTAGAAGTGATTAATACTGGTTAGTATCGGTTTGCAGATAGCCCTCCTTGTAAAATAACCTTGTTTGACTAATCTCATATTCACTTATTTTGAACACCATGGAATGAATATGTTCATACTATTTTTGTCGTAAGATATTGCATGATTTTTCGACCTTGACATGTTAACCTGATCATGACACTATGATCCAGGTCAGTAGTTTTTCGGGAACTGTCAGTGGACTTTCCTTGAACAAAGTTTCCTGTGGTCTAAAGAAGTTTCTAGATTCTAGATACACTACCCTGAAGGTACCCTACTGTTCTTCCAAAGTCCATTTTTTTATCCCTCTTCTGGATTGTTTATCATCTCACAACTTCTGCATGACTCTTAACTGAGCACAGAGAACTGGTCTGAACAAGGCTTTGGTATGCTTCGAAAACAATTGTATTAAAGGCACGCCCTTTTATACTAAATAGATGTGTGTATTCACAAAAATGCTCAATGTACCTTATTGAGACCAGAATAACTCGTACATATTTGCCCTATCATACGCTACCTTTTCTATTGTTACTAAAGCATTTATTTAATAACAGCCATACAGAATATTATGCAAACATTTTGTTGAAATTGTACAATGTTTTAATACTGAAGGATTTCCCATAGGGCTGAAAAATGTTCCTTACAAAATTATAAACTTTGACAGCGTAATACACACGAAAATTATGAAATAGCATGAGAATAGTGAATTGTTTTATAACAATGATAAAAATAATCCGATGTGTGTTTACTTAATGATTTGTTGCTTTCACTGTATATATTTCTCATCACTCATTGTGCTCTCCAGTGGCACAGCGGTATGTTTGCGGACTCACACCGCTAAAAACAGGATTTCGTTATCCGTGGGCATAACACAGATAACTCATTGTGCAGCTTTGGGCCTAATTCTAAACAAACAAACTACTCATTGTACACAGTAAGGAAGCTTATACGTTTGTTTGTTTTTGAATTTCGCGCAAAGCTACACGAGGGCTATCTGCGCTAGCCGTCCCTAATTTTGCAGTGTAAGACTAGAGGTAAGGCAGCTGGTCATCACCACCCACTGCTAACTCTTAGGCTACTCTTTTACCAACGAATGATGGAATTGACTGTAACATTATAAAGCCCCTACGGCTGAAAGGGCAAGCATGTTTGATGTGACGGGAATTCGAGACTGCGACCCTCAGGTTACGAGTCGAGCGCCTTAACCAACTAGCCATGCCTGGCCAACTTTCAGGTAGCCATATTTGACTTTTTCCAGCAGATGTTAGTCAGTTTTGGCTATAAAACTAATGGTATTTATGTTTGTCTGGTTTGGGTACATAACTAATGATGTGAGAGAAAAATTCACCCACATGGAAATCGATTGAATGTGAGTAATATGTTTGATTTCAGAATTTTCACTCACAGCTACACAAAAGTTATTTGCAGTTAAATATTCGCACGTTTTCGAACACTGCAAGTCAAATAAACACAACATAACCATAGAAAACACTCAAATACTAAATAAAGAAACAAACATAAACAAACGCAAAATTAAAGAAGCCTTACTTATACAACTACTTAAACCCAAAATAAACCAATACAAAGGAACACCTTTATATCTATATTAAAAATAATAAAATAAATAATATAAAATTATATATTCAAACATCTAACACCACCCTCTACATTCCGATACTCAGTTACACAACCCCTTTCAAATAATGGTCAGCTTCAGGTCAATTATCTCTTTCTTTCTTTGTGAACCTGACGATGACCGAAGAAGGTCGAAACGTTGTTTGCTCTTCTATGTAAAATATTTTGTCAACCCAAACGAGCCGTTTTTACATACATATTTCTCAACATGTGGGTTTTCTCGACATCACTGATTATCTCCAGTTAGTTATCAACTATTCCTAATCTTGAAATTGTACATTATAATGTGGGAAGCTATTCACCAACACCCTTTGACAACCCTTGGGCTTCTCTTGTTTGGCCATGTTGTGGCATATCATCTTTATTCATATAGTGTACTCTTCATTCTAAACTACTGGGCAGTTTTTCTGTGGCAATATGATGAAAATCATGAACCGTCGAATTCACATTCCAAGCACGCTTTGTATTGAGTCATGCCAAATCCATAACTAATTTAGTCATCTATAATTATAAGATACCGAGTTGAATTATCTATGTTTTCCATCTGTCTTCTGTATTACTATTCATGTCATACCTAGCTGTGGTTGAAATCAAGAGCTAGGGATAGCTTTGTCCACGGTTATGGCTACGCGTTCAGGGGATAGCAGTTGGCAATGTGTGATGTCACTTATTAGCTAGTGCCTAGTATAGGAGTCCTGGTTTACAGTCGTATTGCATATTTTCACGAAAATATGATAGTCAATTGATAACTTATTACTTTATGATGCAGGCAGTATAGACACTCTATCAGATGAAAAGCATCATTGAGTTTCTGTAATGTGGTTCATCATTTGGTATACATGAGAAAGGTACTTAAGCTTATATTTAATTCGCTATTTCTATTTTGTCTCTTAAATATTTCTCAAATTGGTGAAATTATCCCCTAATAAAACCTAGCCTTCTGATCTTCTATTACAACAATAAATTTTCTTGGTCTTTCTTCTTTACTTAAAACTTGAAAATTCGGAGTAGGTTTATCTAACAGGAAGGTAGTCAATATTACTCTGGGTAAATTCTTAGCATTTGATAAGAGAATATCATGAGGAATTGTTTCAGTAGATTTGGTTGTTTGACGAATTTCCCTCCACTACGGCTGAAAGGAGCGAGTATCTTTGGTGAAGGAATTAATTCTCGATACCCTTTATTGCGAGTTGACTACCCTAACAATTAAGCCATGCCAGGGCCTTTTCAGAAAAACAAAACAAACGAATCATGTAAATAGTGATGGCTTGTGTTTATATTGTGAAACCTTGTAAATAACTATTTTCACATATCTTTTGTTAAACTGTCTTGTATGTCAAATACACTTGTGTTTAAACTACATTATTCTCTTTAGAATAAGAAACTTTAAACTTTAAATAAGCAGTGTTCGTTACTAAAGATATTTTATCAGATACATACTGAAAACTTTAAAATTTTAGAAGAATTTCTACGGGGATATCAATTCTGTTATGTTATCTTTAACTGTACGATGACTTGAGACACTACGTTAAGCTATACACTCAGTGGCCACTTTATTAAGTACACCTGCTCTTTAATGCAAGTAGCCAAACAGCGATTCATGTGGCTACAACTCAATATATAAAGCATGCAGACATAGTCAAGAAATTCATTTGTTGTTCGACCAAACATTAGAATGGAATGATGTGTGTTCTAAGCGACTTTAATCGTGGAATGATTGTTGGTGCCAGACGCGGTGGTTTCATTATCTCAGAAACTGATGACCTCCTGGGATTTTCATGCACTACAGTCTCTAGAATTTAGAGAAAATGGTGTAAAAAAACAAACAGTGAACGAAAGTTCTGTAGGTAAAAACCCCTTGTTAATGAGAGAAACTAAAGGAGAATAGCCAGACTCATTCAAGCTGACAAGAAGACCATTAATACTCAAGTAACCATTCCTTACAACAGTGGTGTGTTGAAGGACATCCCTGAACTCAAATTGTATCAAACCTTGAAGTTGTTGATCAGAAGACCACGCAGAGTTCCATTCCTGTCAGCTAAGAACAGGAAGATGAAGCTACAGTGGGTACGGAATCATCAAAACTGGACGATTGAAAATTGGAAAAACGCTGACGAATCTCGACTTCTGCTGTGACATCCGGATGGTAGAGTCAGCATTTGGCCTAAATAGCATGAATTTATCTATCCGTCCTTCCTTGTGTTAACGGTACAGTCTGGTGATAGTGTGGAGAATGTTTTCTTGGCATACATTAGGCCTCTTAATACCAATTGAGTATCATTTGGATGCCACAGCCTACCTGGGCGTTGTTGCTGACAATATGTGTTCCTTTATGGCCACAGTCTTCCCGTTTTTCAATGGATACTTCCCGAAGGATTATGCGATATGCCATAAAACACGCATCACCTTAAACTAGTTAGACGAATATGACATTTACTTCAGTGTACTTCAATGGCCTGCACAGTCCCCAGATATCAGTCCAATAGAGCACTTTTGGAATGAGGTGGAACAGGAGGTTCTCAGCTTGAATGTGTGGCCGACAAATCTGCAGGAACTACGTGGTGATATCGAGTCAACAAGGACGAAAATCCGTAAGGAATGTTCACAGCACCTTGTTAAAACCATGCCGTGAAGAATTAATTGTGGTATAATTGTGATATTCATTTTGATTCTACTGCATTATGTCTAAATTGTCTCATGATCGGAAATTGTTCTTTTCAACGTTGTTTTATCTTACCCTAACACTTTTTTTTTTAAAATGCCACTGGTGTGATCCATGTGAAAAATGTGAAGTTCTAGGACTATGATGTGTGATCTTTAATTAATATTATGTTACGGAATTACTGAGGTGTAGCTGAAATTGTAAGCTATTGTTATTATTACCTCTTATGTTTCAGTCAGTGGCTGGTGCGTGTAATCCAGTCTAGTAGGTTGTGTACTTTGAAGCCAAGGTAGATTAGAATTAGTAGCTGAGTTTATGTATTGTATAATTATTACAGTTAATATTCGTGTTTAGTTTGTATGACTTAAATTCGTGTGCTATTGTTCAAATGTTTTGTTTTGATATGTTTTATTGATTTGATAGTGTAAAATGTTTGCATTTTACTGTGTCATTATTTTAGAACATAACAAATTTACTCTATTATTAAAAAATAATTAATCAGGTGTCAATTAAGTGACTCCGTTTATTTTTATTTCGTAACAGAATATGTGATACACACTGTTTTCTTCATTTTCTTTAACCCAATTGGAGATTTAACATAGTATACTGAAAGTTTTTATTGTTTGTTATGTTTTTACTTGTTTTTATTGTTTGTTATATCTTTACTTGTTTTTATTGTTTGTTGTGTTTTTACTTGTTTTTATTGTTTGTTATATCTTTACTTGTTTTTATTGTTTGTTATATCTTTACTTGTTTTTATTGTTTGTTATATCTTTACTTGTTTTTATTGTTTGTTATGTTTTTACTTGTTTTTATTGTTTGTTATATCTTTACTTGTTTTTATTGTTTGTTATATCTTTACTTGTTTTTATTGTTTGTTATGTTTTTACTTGTTTTTATTGTTTGTTATATCTTTACTTGTTTTTATTGTTTGTTATGTTTTTACTTGTTTTTATTGTTTGTTATATCTTTACTTGCTTAGCTAAATTTAGACACGTTCTTTCTTTTGTGTATGACTTTTCTCTGTAAAATCATTTTGTCTTCTACTAAAGGTGAGTTAATTTTAGGTGACCGGCTGAGTAATTTTGGTTTCAGAGAATTTGGTCTCTGTTTTCAGTCTTGCGTTATTTTGTTCTGATGTTATTCCTGAGGTTATGGTAGGTGTAAGTAAGTACTACTCATCTTTGAGGTGTATCCATGACATCTTGACATCAAGAATGGACGCCGTGTGACCGTACGTAAATTTTTGTCCCACAGTGGCACAGTGGTATGTCTGCGGACTTACACACTAAAATCCGGGTTTCGATACCCGTGGTGGGCAAAGCACAGATAGCCCATTGTGGAGCTTTGTGCTTAATTCAAAACAAACAAATAAACGTACATTTTTATTTTGTGCCATCCTCTGAGACAGGTGTTTATATGAAAATAACAGGTTCACAATTCTAATGTTTAATTTCAACGTCAATAACAGAATAAGGTCAGACAGAGGCAAATCTTATAATATACGATAAAAGAGTGGTTATATTCACACATAACCTTCATAGTTCTATAATCAATAGTTGATGCATATTTGTATATTTATGCATGCATTTATTTTCATTTCTCACAATAGTCTACATGAACTATTGCAATGTATATATTTCAGTCATTTTTGTGAAAAGCGTTGAATCATTTTCTTCTAGTGGCAACCTTTACGATAGTGCCACTGAAAGATTGAGGAAGGGTGTAATTATATGTCATTTATTATTTGTAATCGACTCTAAAGCAAGTCCGCAGTAGGTTAATTAGCTTTTCATTATTATTTCTATACTATCTTTAGTTTTAGCCGAGTCTAGTTAGTTAATTAAAGCGGCTGAAGGGAGAGGTGCCCCTGCAGAGATCACTGAAAGAAGTTTTGTTGCGAAATTATCTTTCTTGTTTGACTATACCAATCAACCAAGGCTGAGTCCTATAATTATTATAGTAAATTAATGTATTTACCATACATAGTTGTAGCTTCACCTGTTCCTCAGTATATTTCTTACACTTCTACAGTTAATTTTTATGTTTACAGTTTCTAGGAAAGAATTATAAATAACGATTATTTTGTTGGTTTTTTTTTTCACAACAGTTCCAGTGTCATGTTTTCATTTCGCCAACACATACTTCTCTTGAAAGTATACACTTATTCAGATTGATTATTGCTTTCGTTCCACTATTGTAGGGGTCTGGTCACTTGTTTGTTAATCGAACACAAATGACCACATAAACATACACAGTGAGCGATAGAAATGCTATTATACATTCATATGATTGCAAACCTGTTTAGGCCTAGTAAACAGAGATTAAAATAAAATTGTTTTCCATCTTACTGTAATATAATACCACACTAATTATTGATCAACAGATCATTCTTTGCTACCATAGGTGTTACGTGTCATAAATATTGATATTTTTACACGTACGGGTCCGGCATGGCGTTCAGTTCGTAATATTAGAATTTACGGTGGGTGGTGATGACCATCCTCTAGTCTTACACTGCTGATTTAGGAACGGCTAGATAACCTTTGTGTAGCTTTGCGCGACATAAAAATACCGCTAAACAAACTTATAAATAAGCCGATTATTTTGAATGTTTGTTTATGGTATGGATTCAGGACCATCCTAAACCTTTTTAGCTGATCGCATATCATGAATTATTACAGGGGTTCCAGCTGAAAATATACCAATAGCAAGGGTACTCAAATAGCGATTTAGTCCATTCTGATAATTACACCATGTAACAAAATTTTCACTTTTTCTTATTCCTGGGAAGAAAGTGTTATTTCCCAATTTCTTATGCCTAAAGTAAATAGAAAAGACCTATTTCTATCTTCAAACTTTGCTTTTGTGACCTGGATAATGAGATTTTCAAATTTACCCATTTTCCAGAACATTCCAGGTAGATTCAGTGCTGAATAGCTGATAGAGAATTTTCAAGAACTTTCTAGAATGTTGTAGAACTTACGAGAATTTTCAAAAATCTTGTGGAATTTTCTAGAACTTTCCATAGTAATATACATACAAGGGCTCACTACTCACCACTTCAGTTTCGTTCTAGCTGCCTAAGTGAGCATCTAGACCAAGCTGATTTTATCAGAGATGGCATCAAAAAGCTGCAAGCATTCTCCAGGTGGATTCTGCTGTGTATGTGGCCAATTTATCAAGACAAGAGCAAAACACGTACTCTTTGATAGCATCTACTAAAATGTGTGAAGCCTACAAGGCATATTTCAGCGTGCCTGTCGGGGATCAAGACAAACCCTGGACACCTCACTTTACCTGTGACCACTGCAAAAACTCTAGAAGGTAAGACGGACAATGTTTGCTTGCTTGAATAGTAAAATTTTATATTATACAAATTTTAGACCTTTTAAAATTCCATGCACCTCAAAGAGGAACACAATATCGTCAAGACCTTGCTAGAAGCCTTGAAGTATGATAGTATGGCTAGGGGATTATCGGAGACTTCAAAATGATGGCATTCCTGAGGGGTCTTCAAGGAGGCTTTACCAAGTTTCCCTGTTACCTTTGCCTTTGGGACAGCAGGGACTAGCATCTAGCAACAACGGACCTAGTTATTTGTGGGGAAGCACAATGTCAAATGTGAGCCATAGACCTCCAGAAGGTGTTGTTCTCACCATTGCACATAAAATTGGGTCTTATGAAACAATTTGTTACAGCTCTTGATAAGGATTCTGCAGCCTTAAAGTACCTTTGATACTTCTTCCCTAAGATATCTGAAGCAAAGGTCAAAGCTGATGTCTTCGTTGGACCACAAATAAAGAAGATCCTGGAGTGCATAGAATTCCCCAAAAAGCTAGTAGGAAGGACAAAATTCTTGGGGCGGCTTTGTCGCAGTGGTTTTGGGCTTTTTTGGCAATCACAAGGCCGATAATTATGTGGAACTAGTTAAGACTCTGATAAAGAACTACGGCAAAATGGGCTGCAGGATGTTCCTGAAAGTCCATATCCTTAAAGCTCATCTTGATAAATTCAAGGAGAACATGGGAGCATACTCAGAGGAGCAAGGCGAGCGCTTCCACCAAGATATACTGGACTTTGAACGCCGCTACTAAGGAACGTATAACGAAAACATGATGGAAGACTATATTTGGGGGCTGATACCTGAAAGTGATTTACATTATAGTCACAAATCTCGAACAACTACTCACTTGTAAACATTTTTGTTCATTTTTGTATAACTTCAGTACAAATACATGCAAATCTTGATTCATTTGTTGTTTTATTCAGATCTCATGTAAATGAAAATGTGCAAATTTGCCCGTTTTATATAGTAAATAGGTTAATTTCTAAATTTCATTATCCAGATCTCAAAAGCAAAGTTTGAAGGAAATAATGGCCATTTTCTGTACTTTTACAACATAAGCAATTAAGAAATAACATATACTATCCAGGAACAAAATTTGTGTTACATAGTGTTGCAGGCAGTTTGTCGTGTGCATTAACTTATGGCATTTTACAGTTCTCTTTAGGTTGTTTAACAATAGAACTGATTTTTTTAACTCATAAATTTCTTTTTTTTGCTCTCATCTATACAGTTAGCTCATATTTGATTAGAAATTAATAATAATGACTTTATACAGTTAATAATTTGTCATTATAATTTCTTTCACGTTAGGTATGAAACTGAGAAATTCGCACTTAGGTTAAAAGTAACTAATTTCTTGAAGTTTAATTTTCCATTCAGTATTATGCATGTTTCATTATACCTCAACTAAATACACCTTTTTTAAAATGACTCTGAATTTAAATAGAATGCTTTGATTCGTTCCAAGTAATAAATATCACACGAGAACTTGATTTATCCTTTTACAATAAATTGTTTAGAAATATCGTGTTTTCCAGTTTTATACAGTTTAGTTCTCTAGTTCTGTGTTCATACCAATAAAAAAAAAAAAAAAAGCAGATCCACAGGTTCGAGATACATAAATCACTGACAAAATCCTATCAGATTTAGAGAAACGGATATTTCTTGCATGACTGATTGGTCACGGTTAGAAATTCTATACGGCTTTTACAAATAAAATAACTATATTTTTATTTGTATGGATTTTTTTCGCTAAGCTACATAAAGGCTATCTATGCATATCTGTCTATAATTTCGAAATTATAGACAACATGGCTGCTTGTCAACACAGTCAATTCTTGTTTACATTTCTAGTTTTATTGATTAATTGAAGTTCACTGCCACTTTTATGGCGCATCTACGGATCGAAACGGGATGCGAAACACAAACTATCGAATTTACAGTCTGGACACATGAGTCCCAAGACCGAGCCCAACTTAAGACTTAGACAGAACGTGTTTTAAAATGGTTATTTCATAAACATATAAGCTTATATGTGTAATTATATGCGTATGTATACGTCTAAGTGTAACATCAGTAGTTAAGTTCTAATTTAAGTAAATTTTGTCTATTCGTGGCTTATTTTTCTCAAACCTCGATGACGTGTAACAATGATATTCAGCGGAGGTTAATATGACTCAGGGTAAAATACTTTGAACATGATTACTTTTATCCTTGACACTTCAACCAATAATATTACATTTTAGCTATAACTGCACAAAAGACTGATATTGGATAAAACTATAAACAGAATAAAGATGTTCAAAAGTTTGGTATTCATTTCTCAGCTTGTTTTCTGCATTAAAATGCTTGTGCAGGTGGCGAAATCTGCTGAAAGCAATTTTGCTAAAAAAAATCAACATCTCTTGGCCTGATCAACGATAAAAATAAAAAAGGAATATATTCACGATTAACATACAGGTAAACATTACTTTACAATCCTTATGTAATTTTCATACACCTTCTTGGATTATAAAATAGTGAAAATGTAACATGTATATCTTTTGTGTCACAGCTGGAGCATTTTCAGGTTGTTGAAATCTATGAGGATATAACTTTTACTCAATATACGGTTCGCACAAGCTATGTTCCAACACATACACGAATTGTGCTTTTTGGAGTTTCAGATCGTATTGTTTAATTTGTTCATTCAAAGTATTCCAGAAATCACTTTTAATAAACCTAATATTTTTTCTTCACTCTTAAAACATGTGCAGGTAGAAAAATAATTCCAAATGTATGAACCTTCAAACCATGTACTGCTGCCCGCTAGTACAGCGGTATGTCTACTGATTTACTATTCTAAAATGAGGGGTTCAATTCCTCTCGCTGGGCTCCGTAGATAATTCCATGTGACTTTGCTATAAGAAAACACAAACGTACAAACCAAATACTATATTGTTTTATTACAAATATTCCTCACGGAAAAGTGAAGAACAAATAACTAATTAGATGACTTAGTAACATTTCCATTTGAATATCTACAGTGGCTTGGCCTTAAAGTTTTACTTTTTCATCGACGTGTACCCGAGAATCATAGAGCAGAATCGATAGGCTTGTATAAATAAAAGAAATCTAAGGGACTAAACTATCAGTCAGGTACTCAAAACAAGTGAAGTATAAACCTACGTCTCTACATAACCAGTTAAGTACTCTAACCAACTAAACAATGTCCTTACACTAACCAATCAGTTGCTTTGAGCTACTAAACTGTCACATCAACCTCTCCACCACAAATCAAATGTTATAATAATCGAGATGATCAATGTAACATATTTATTGTCAAGTTAAATATACTAAATATATAAAATATCAAATAACTAGACAGCAATCACATTCAAACCTTGAATTGTGAAGTTGTTGAAACTCAATATCACGTGAGCCATTAGAAATGTTAATCTTTGCAAATAAGTTAATTTGTCATTATTTTTAGAAGTTTAAAACTATGTTTTAGGTAAAATTTACTTTTTCCGAGAAAAAAGAAACGTATATACAAAGATAGAATAAAATAAATATAAGCTCTCACGTTAATGTACTCCTTGAAGTGACATATCTAAATTTGTGTATTTAAGGGTAAATAAAGATGTATCCAGTTCTTTCTACGGTAGTTATATTATATAACAAAACTCCTTTAGAACATTATGAGAAAAGTTTAAACCATTCTCTAACGTACGTTCATGAAAGACAGTTAGAGTTTTCTGCGAAAAAGTCAACCTTAATTTGTAAAAGCATTTAAGCATCAGAAGAAAAAGCCATAGCAACGAATAGTGTGAATACGTCTTACTCGAATTACATATCCTCACATTTGATGAACAAATATGAAACTTGGACGTTCGACTCATAATCTGATAGTCGGGGTTCAAATCTCCGTCACAAGAAACATGCTTGCCCTTTCAGCCGTGGGAACGATATAATGTGGTTTGGTTAGGTTTGAAATTCGCGCAAAGCTTCACGAGGGCTGTATGTACTAACCATCCCTAATTAAGCAGTGTAAGACTAGAAGGAAGGCAATTAGTCATCACCATCCACCGCCAACTCTTGGGCTACTCTTTTACCAACGAATAGTGAGATTGACCATCACATTATAACGCCCCAATGGCTGAAAGGGCGAGCATGTTTGGTGCGACAGGAATTCGAACCCGCGACCCTCGGATTACGAGTCGAGTGCCTTATCCATCTGACCATGTCAAGCCTGTTGTTATGTGACGGTCATTTCCACTATTTATTGGTAAAGGAATAGACCAAGAGTTGGTGGTGAATGGTGATAATTAGCTGCCTTTCCTATAATCTTACACTGCTAAATCAGAGACGGCTAGCGCGGATAGCCCTCGTATAGCTTTGCGCGAAATTAAAAACAAACAAATCGTATTAATGAAGAAAATTTTTGAAAATTAACCTACAAAACGTGGCGCAGATGAAACTGATAATGTTTCGAAAGACTTTTCCTCAAAGTTACCGTTTTAAACTAAACAGTTGTCACTCATTTCACTTTTGTTTATTTCTCACGAATACTCTGTCTAAATCATTATTTAAAAAAAAATCCTTACTCTTACTGATGTGGCATCATATCATTCTGGCCTTTCTCCACAAAACACTTGTTGAATGTAATATTGCGAAATTTCTATACTCAAAATATGTGATCCTTTTCTTAAAAATGAGAAGTTTCATGCTATTTGCTTAAAGTGTTTAAAAAGACCAGTTTTATTTCATGTCAATGTATGGAGGAACCGGTTTAAATGGATCGACCTTGAGGATCAACATTAAAGTAGATCACGTGAAATCTCAATTCCTTGTTGGATCACACTTTCGGAAACCCCTGTATTTTTAGATAAGTCAACCTGTTTCCGTTCATGTGGATAAACATTGAGTTTATAGCTAAATATTCCTCTTAATTTATATTATTACGTTTAGTTGTACTCTATACAAAATGGGCTTAATATCAGAATATATCAAATGGTATTAAGACAAACTTCATGACTCATAAAAGTAAGGTAATTTTCGTATTTTCAGATCTGATCTATTTCTCACAACTGAAGTTTTTCCTAAATAAAACTTCACTTAAACTTTTCTCTTATGGTAATTATTGTTATCACTAGTGAAAAATCAGCAATCTTTCAAGTTGATTGGTTGACCATTTTACACAAACCAATAACAGTAGTAGCTCCTGGATAATGATATGGAAGTACAGATTATGCAGTTTAGTACCAACCAATTTCTATACGTTTTTATCAAAATTAGTAAAAAAAAAGGTGTATTCTACACAAATATGTATTTTCTAAATTTCTACTGCTTAAAAGTGGTGTATGTTAGATCGACTTCTCAGATAAATATCGTTCGAAAGGAAAGCTATTAGTCGTACTTTACATTTATTGCAGATTCAATTTTGTCTCTGGTTTGTAGTCTCAAATATAAGTAAGCATATTTAGTTAGAAGTTAGTATGAAAAATATTACTTTTGATTATCCTAGAAAGTTACCATGTGCTATTACTATACGTGAAATCCTTTAGTTTCAAACACACCACTGTAACGGACTGGTTGCGAGGAAACTTAAAAATATAATAAAAATAAAAGCTAGATCATGAAAGGCAAGTATATTTACAAAACTTTTATGCTGTCATTTGAATTTACGTAAATTACTTTCTGAGAACAGGGAAAAAAAAAGATTTTAATATGTAGGAAAGACAAATGTAGTTTATAATTTAACTCTATATCAATTTTTATTTCAAGCTATGTCTTTTAAATTGTATTTGTTTCATATAAGAGGGCCCGACATGGTGGTTAAGGCACTCGAATTGTAATCCGAGAGTCGCGGGTTCGAATCCTAGTCTCACCAAATATGCTCGCCCTTTCACCCGTGGGGGCGTTAAAAAGTTTCGATCAATCCCACTATTCGTTGATAAAAGAGTAGCCCAAGCGTTAACGGTGGGTGGTGATGATGAGCTGCTTTCCCTCTAGTCTTACACTACTAAATTAAGGACGGCTAGCACGTGGACTATCTGTGCAATCTCGTCTAAAACACTTTCAACCATATTTTCAATTATTTGCTGGTTGAAAGTGTTTTAGACGAGATTGCACAGAATCAATATGAAGGATTAAGTTAATCTACAATTAGTCGTTTGACGTAAATAGATTACGTTTAGTTTGTTTTGAATATCTCGTGCAAGACAAAAAGAAGGCAGCTCATCGCCATCTCTTAGGCTACTCTTTTACCAAAGAATAGTGGGATTGACTGTAACTTTATAACGCTCCCACGGTTGAAAGGGCGAGCATGTTTGGTGCGACGGGGATTCGAACCCGCGAACCTCGGATTACGAGTCGAACGCTTTAACTCACCTGGCCATGCCGGGCTCTAATTTCTTCCTGTGATACGAATTAAACAGTATCACATTTTTATTGTTAGCGTACTTACATGAATTTGTTTGTTTTTCATTTCCTTACTTATAACAAATACTTGTGTCAGATTTTAAAGTTTGCTCAATTTTTCGTACATTAAGATTAATTTGCATTTTTCTTCGTTAAAAAAAAAAGACTTAAATTATGTTAAAATATCAACAGAAACAAAATATTTTTTTTGATGTGTTAAAATGTTCACGTCTTCTGTTCAAAGCTCAGATAGCCTTCGTGTAGCTTTGTGCGAAATTCAAAACAAACCACACCAATCTTCTGTTCAATAATAAATCTGAAAGTTATGATAAACTTTCGTTCTTTTTTACCGCGTTCTCGAAAAATACAGTAATACTAATTTTAAAATCTCGAACTCCTATAATATATTCTTCCATTTCCCAAAATTTCTAGCATGTGTTGATGATCTAGTTCTTGGAAATAATTTACGATATATTACTCTACAAATTCATTAAACAAATTTACAAAATTTATTGGTATGACAAACTATTTATTTTAAAATAAGTACTTTTAATTTCATTTTACATTAAAATATTGAAATAATTTCCAATTGTTTTCTTAGTTTAGAAGCTGTCATATATATAAGCCATGTACATTCTAATCATAAGTATCCAATCTCTGTATCACCAATGTTGAAGATATTGTAATAGTAAAAGTTTAAAAAAAACAAAAAACGGTATATTATAGTTTTATTTGTATTCCTTGTGTCCTAGAAAAAAAACATTTTTATATTTACTGTTTTTGGAAGTTATTAGACCCCGTTAGTATAAAACGAAATTAGCATAACTTGTTTAAAAGTAAACAGATTTAACGTACCTAGATCATTAGTAGAAGTTTTTAATGATTCTGTGAAAAGCTTGGAGGGTAGTGTATCGTTAGGTATGTTCATGAATCTAAATTATTGATACATAATATTTTTTAAATGTTGAAATAAATTATAGAATTTACAAAAACTTTAATATTCTACTACGAAAGAAGTAAAAATCAATATAGAGCGCACTACAACCGTCCTTTTCGGGAATGAACAAATTCATCAGTGTTATTTGTGAATTTCCATTTTTCCTTCAATTTCCATAATCATAACAAACGCACGAGAGAGACGCAAAGATTTTCAGAAATACGTTTTAATGTTTCCTTTTTGGAAAAAAGCAAAACAACTATATAAATTCAAGCTTTTATGTATATGTAATTACTTCCACTAGTTACATTAATAATCGATATCGACATTATGATACTTTTCTGTTTTCAATATCAAAGCTAACTCACGGACCAGACAGAAACGTTTTTAATACAAGCGATTATAGATAAGATGAGATTCAGAAAGTTCTGTACAGATTTCCACTACACTCACGAGTAATACAATATCAATATAGTAGACTCCAGATAATAATGCGAACGTTCTGACTATAAAAGTTACGTTAACATGATACACCTGACATACACTACACGTGTTTTTATTTATTCCTTTAAGTTTAGGAATTCCAAAACGACGATAGCATATATGAGCCGAAATGATTAGATGGGAACATGATCAATTGAATGAAACGAACATTTTGATGAAACTAAGATCGCTTGATGAGAATGTAAGAAACTAATCAAAAGGAAAACTTTGGTTCAACATCAGCTCTTTATACATGGATTTAGGAGAAACAATATTTATACAATATCATACATATAGTTCAATATGAGGCTTAAATATAATTACTTTTTTTTATACAAACCATTAAAATGCACATCTTATTTACATACTACACTTCATTACAAAAACTTACCCTGTCAGCAGTTCGTAAAACATGAAGGAAATAATAACAGGAGAAAAACAACTTAAAACTAACGCAAACATATGTATAAAACTCTAGCCTTACATAAATATATATTGTGAGAAACCTTCATTATTTGGTATCACTCACGAGAAATACAACTCGGCCTACGATTTAATGCTACGTATAAACAACTCTGAAATAACAATAAATTTTTAGGATCAATAATAAAAGCAAATTTCAAATTGTATGGCGAGATTTCCTGAATCGACTAGCTTTCTCAACTTCGCCTTCTTGTTATTTTGTTTTTTTAACTATTTTCTAAAACACGCAAACACAACAAATCACTGTTACGAACTATACATTTTATATCTACAAGTATGCACTTGGAAACATTATATATTACTTCCTTCACGACTTTAGAAGTTAAATGATTTTGACTCTGTACAGAAGAAAAATTATTATCTAAGTTTGGCTGATAAAAATAATTTATTTTCTAAAACTAGGTTTCTCAACGTAGTTTTATTTGATTCATTTCTATAGACACGGCTTTCGAATTACGACTCACATGGTTTAATTCACAGTTACTAATCTTAACTGATATGACCGATGAGATCAAACTATAGTACATAGATGCCTGCATTGCTACAAGATGCTGTAAAATAGTCATTTTCTAGAAGAAAGATTATGGGTATTTGTATTATCCATTTTTTACTAAAAAGTAGCTTTATAAACGCCCGTTTTGTTCAAGATCGAATAATTTCTTTAAAAATGTGCCTTCACTGTGAAATATTCAAAATTCTTCAGTGTCTCTATATTTAAACTGTAATAATTTGTGTTTTGTAGTTTTTATGAAATAGTATTTTTTCAACTTTACACTTGAAATGTCTTAAATACAACGTTAAAACTATCTTCAGTTCACACCTACCAAGTAGATCTATATTCACTATGCCTACTTTATGTTAATATTAAAATAGCATTTTGTATTAAACAAAATCTCAATACGTATAATAGAATGAACAGGTAACCAAAGTAAGTGATAAACAATGGAAACATGGGAGCATGACAATCAACAGCATTAAGGTTCTTTGAAGACAAATATAGTGTGTCTGTATACGAATACGTGTAAACAAATCAAACAATACACAGCAAAATTCTGAGTTGTACTAAAACACGTGTTAAAATTCATTTAAGTGAAAGTAAAGATATAGAACTACCCGCGTTGTGTTTGGCACAAGGATCGAAACCAGATTTACAGCGTTATAAATCGCCGAGCTTAATGACAACCATTGGGGACTGCCTAGTATAAAATGAGCTTTGTTTGTTGTTAAATACAAAGCTACACAATGGACTATCTGTATTCTGTCACACTCTGGTATCGAAACCCAATTTTATAGATAAAGCCCTCGGACAGTTGAGCGCATAATTATCTGAGTTTTTTATACATTTTGTTTGTTTTATTTGTTTGAAGTTAAGCACAAAGCCGCAAAACGGGTTATATGTGCTTTGCCCATCACCGGTATCGAAACCCGGTTTCTAGCGTTGTAAGTCCACAGACATTGTTCTGTGCCACTGGTAAGCACATTTTATTTTACAATATAACGCAATAAATAAAAACACTAAAGTTTGTTTGTACAAAATGATTTCTAGTGTCAGAATTCACAAATAATAAAAGAAATATTCTTGTTTGTGTTTGTACGAGGAAATAACAACACAAACACAAAACAAACTTGTATACAATAGTTGAAGTAGGGCTGGATGGCATCCACTTCTTTTCAGGAAAGCCAAAATCCATCCCGTTACTTTTTCGAAGACTCGAGATTGCCCACGTGTTTTTACAGTTACTATGAACTACACTGTACCCCCCTTTCTTCTCCCATTTCGCACTATTTGAGGTGGCAACACAAACATAAAAAATCAGTGACCACTTTAGCCTGATACATACTGGCCTAATATAAAATTATAAAAAATCAGGCTCTCTTTCTTTTTTTTTTTTAAATTGAGAGTTTCACAAACTATCATTGCTTATACAAAAAAATATTACTATCCAAGCATACACAAAATTTGTGTTTGTTAATTCGGTATCTAAACAAAGCGTTCCTGTTTGTTCGATTTTAAACAATACTGCACAATAGGCTGTCTACGCTATTCAGGCTGCATGAATTAAACCGTGAATTTTAGCGTTAGAAGCCTTCAAGCTTAAGGTTTAATTAAACACTTTTTGAAAGATTTATAAACCCGCATATCTTATTTGCCAGTGTATAAGACGACACCTTTTACTCTTAAAATAATGTCTGATTTTATCCCTCATCTTGTAGACAGGTTTAGAGACTAGCTTTCAACACAAACACTCTGGTTAACGAAGTATTTAACCAAAAATTAGTCGTTCCTTTTACTTTTTTTCTTTTTTTTTTCTTTTTTTTTTTGGAACTGTGCCAACTACTACGTTACAATTAGATATTTGACAACTGTATCATTTGTCATAACTAGAGGTTATCTCGCATACTTCTTACAACTGATCGACATTTTTTGAAATGCATTGAGCTCATCCGTTATACTAAAATATTGCTAATATTATATTTTAAGGTTTAGTACGTTTTGTAACAGGAAATTAGATCAACTGTGATGAAAACTTTACAAAGTTATTTCATATTTTAAAGTAATGCCACAATGAGCTGTCTGTGGCGTCTGAAAAGTATAAAAATACTTCTGGTTGCTCACGAGCGCAGGTTAGTACAATTTAATAATTTTTGGGGAATTTCTTTATAAAAGTAACATCCTTAACTTGTTTTACAATAGAGGTCGTCCTGTACACCGAACCTCAAAGAAATGCACTGAATTTGGTTAAAAAATCTAGGGTACTTGATGCATGAGTAACTACGATATACAATACGAACAGTGAAGTTCAATATATCATGCTACACGTACAGAATAGACTTGAAAAGTGAAACAATTTCACTTTACTGCCTAAAGATGTTCCAAAAGTTCAAACAATATAAAATGGTAACGATCAACTGCAGAGTTAATCCTTAAATAACAAAAATATGAAACCAAAACTAATACTTTTGTTGATATATGTCAGTTGAGATAATAACGCCATCATAATCAATGGTTAATATTTATCAATATGCCTCCAGTGGCTCAGAGGTACATCTAAGGACTTATAGCGTTAAAAATTTGGGTTTTGATGCCCATGGTAAGCACAGCAAAGATAGCCAATTGTTGTTTTGTGTTTAAAAACAAAATAAAAAATATTTTGCAATTTGGTCTAAATGTACTAAACTATTCAGTAAAAACATCAAATAAACGCCATGGAAATTGTGCAAAATACACACCGTTTACAAGCATACGTATATAAAATATAGAGGAACTGCTAAGCAGTCATAAGGAACGTCTGACGAAATTGGTATACAAAAGTCAATATAAAAGTATGCATCCAAGTAATAACTCATTAAAATACATACAAATAAGTGAATCCTTTTTTTTTTTTTTCAGAGCAATGGAGGTATGAAAAACAAACTGGTAGACGTTCACATTTTGTTCAGTTTGTTTACTTTTATTTATGAAAAATCTCCTTAGGCTATCTGTCACTGCTCTTAATTTTGAACTGCTAACGAGAGGAACGGCAACTGTCCATCACCAACTCTTGAACTACTCTGCTACAAATGAAAAGGGGAATAGGTCATGACATTATAATGCCCCATCAACTGAAACAACAGCATGTTTGCCAATGGGTTTTGATCCTGCAATTTCACAGTTCGAAAATCATACCCTGACCAAAAGACCATGCCATCCCCACATTTTTTTGTTCATTAACATAAAAATAAGATTATAAAATATTCGTTTCATCATGTTTAGCAACTTTTAGTTATAAAAGAATTTCATTTAAATTAGAGTTCTATACAAGTATTCAAACATTTTATGGTATTATATCTAAAAAAAAATCTATATGAATATTTAGATTTCTTACAGTATTACTTCTGGTAAAAACAACAAGATACTAAATTAACAAGATATACACAGTTTTGAGTGTTTGAACTACTTTTGTAAAAAACATCATATAATTCTTCATGACATATCAGAATAACTGAGCACAAGTTGAGTAACAGTTGAAAATACTCATCTTAAGAAATGTTTTAATATATTTGGCCTTTTTTATTCTTGCTACATGTTCAATAATGCATAAAATGAATTTCACTTAATATGAGTTACCTGTAGAGTCATAAGAGTCACTTTGAATGTTCACTTTATAATTGTGTTTCTCTTGGCTTTTTCGGTTTGATTACACAGGCCTGTAATGGTTTTAGTGTCTTGAAATATTTACATGCTAAACAGTAATTTCTGTGCACTGAATATGAAAATTATATCCATTTTTCTCCATCAACTAAAAATTTCTCACAAAACATCATATGTACTTTTACATAAATGACTCATTTTTGTTGAAATTGGGTCTCATTTTATTATGCTTAAAAGGTTGAAAACCACTGGCTATAGATTTCTTTAGACCAATTGCAATGTTAGAGTCTTATGAATCATTCTAGAACCCATGAAAAACACACCACAAGTATGTAACTGGTTAACAGGCTGCATGAGTTGCCACTTCTGTATAGTATTTGTTTGTGCATGCACTATGACATTATTTTCTTCTTTTCAATATTATTTATTCATCGCTATGGCAACAAGATGTTGTGCAAATAACCCAAATATATTCTGTTACATTTGTGGTAAATTGTTTTTTTCCCTTTTTCTTCTTGGTTTGCAAAAAATCCTTACATGATATAAAAAACAAACAAACAAATATTTTCAAACTCTGCATAGCTGAATTATGGAACATTTGTTATTGTAACAAAAACAACTTTTACGAAGTTTAAATTTGCAGGCCTGTGTTGTCATTAATATTTGACCTTATTTATACCAAAGATATAACAGTTAACAAGTGAATAATTTATTAATATAAAAATGAAAAACAGATGAACAAATAAGTAAAAAAAACATGTAACAAGAATAAACAAATCACTATGCATGACAATACCTAAACACTCCAAATTCAAAGCACTATATCATTTTGCTTCATTAGATTCACAAAGCTTCTCATGTGAATCCAATGTCAGATATTCCTCAACCTGTATTGTTTAAATATGTCATGAAGTATTGTACAAAAATATTTTTCTGTTAAAAACTAGTCTGAATGCACAAAACTGGGTTATATACTGGGTTAAATGATCAAAACATTGAGTTCTGTTTTTTCTATCTTTTTAGTATCAGATTCCTTTTCTCTGGAAAAAGTAGTATACAACATCCATATATATATATATATATATAATAAATAGAATCATAATGTACATAAAATTCTATTCGTGGTCAAACATGATAAAATAATTTGTTCTCCAGAATTTTATTTTCATGTTAAAAAGCATTTTTTTTATGTAGCAGAAGCAGTTTTGGGCAAAATGTAAACTTTTTGTTTCTATTGATCATGCTGATATAAAATTGAAGTACAAACTTTTATTTTTCTTTGTATATTTTCATAAGATACTAACTGTGGTAATGACTAATCCAGCTAGTCCTCTTTTCCATTACTTTTCAAACATTACATAACCTCTAGAATCAGCCTTTCTTATAACTCTGGGTTAAACAACAACAATTTAAGTATATACATACATATATGTATATATAATTTAAAGCTAATTTTTGTGAAGAAAATGGCAAACTTTTGTAATTATTCAGTTTATAGCCTCAGTTAGCACAAATGCTCGAATAATATACATTTCAAGTGCTTTCAATGGTATTGTTTATCTTTCTCTACAAATAGAAGTAGCATGCATGATGTATATGTATTTCAAAAAACACATTGACATAATTAAAGTACTGGGTTTTATGTTTTATAGACTGCAACTGCTTGAATTATAGGAGTGCTGTTAGACAATGTTCTCACAAGTCTTTTGTTGCTTCTACATACACTTTCTTATAACTGTAAATCTGAGCTCACTCTAGCTTTCAACGGTGCTACATTTGTATAATAATCCTGACTTTTAACTTAATAAATGGTCCCTGGTAGCTTCTCCATTGTATATGACAGTGTCTGCAAGCAACAATTAATGTGTAGGTTAGGGTTCAGCTTAATAAAACTTAGCAAGACGTACCATTTTCATACTAAATAAAGAATATTAAAACATTCACGTTTAAAATCAAGCAAACAAAAGTATTTCGTGATACCTGTATCACTGTCTGAATCACTCAATTTTTAGAGGTTACTATCTCAATGTTACCAACACTCGTCTATCAGGTATGACACTCATACTTCTGGGTCTATCCTAAAGCTCATAACATTACTGAATAAATCTCACATTTTTATTATATTAGCAGCTTTCTTTAACACACTGTGATTGATTGATACACCAGCTGGAGCCATATCAAATTCAGTGTCACATTGATGCAGGAAATGTATCAGATTGCACCATTTTGTTTCCATTAAATAAAGAAAGTTTCTACGGGCATTTTCCATTAAATAAAAAAAGTTTCTAGGGGGTGCATGCCCATAGACCCACCCAAAGGCAACTGTCTTCAGCACTCACAACATTTTAACTTGCACTAAAATTTTATTTTCTTTTTCAAAAATCTCACTCTAAAAGTTGACAGTCCTGTTATTTACACAGTTATTTAAGTTTGATGGCCTATTAATACACAATTCATTTTTCATATAATTATTTCAATTTTAATAAATAATGTAGTTAAATAGTTTAGGTTTCTATAAAACAGCTAGCAAGTTTGATACTTTTTCCTTGAAAAAAAAACAACAACTCAAGGCTGCTTTAAAGAAAGTTAATAAAAGCTGACAATAGTTCCTGAGGTAAAGATGTACAAAACTAATGGGAAACACTTTCTTTTACTAACTGAAGCTGATGTAAACTGATGTAATTACATACTAAAATATCCATTTCCTTATATGTATGGATTTATATATGGCTGTAGACTATAATATACAAATTTATTGAACTTCCATTAGAAGAAAGCAGACATCAATCACAGCCAATAATAAATTTCAAATACCAGTATTGATATTTAAATGATTTATGACCTATCCTAGATTCCATAACAAAGAAATCAATGTACATTCACTCAGAAGCTTAAGTATATTTGAAAATAAATTATCTTCTACTGAAATAGTAACAGTAAATAGGAATAGTGTAAAGGTTTTAAAAGACTGTGGCCACCTGGAAAATCATAAAATTCTCCTATAACGTTTTAAGTAAAATAAAGTCGCTTATCACACTTTAAAAATTCAAGAACAAAAACATGCGAGTCTACTTTACCACTATAATGGTTAAATATGGACTTTGTTTTATTAAGTTTTGAAATGAAACTTAACTTTAAAAACTGTATATGGAATTTTGTTGATCAAAAATAGTTTATATGATTTTTGATATACTTGGCAAATGTTCAGGAGCTGAGCAACAATAAGTTTTAACATAAATATCTTACATAAGACATAAACACACATATAATATTACACAGCTGTCATACTTAAATGTTTCTTTTGGCAAGAAGTGAATAAAGGACTCACTGGGTTTTCTTCTCCTCCATCTTCTGTATTGAAAGATACCTTATATTGGGATAAATCTTTAGACTTTGGCTTATTACTGTCATCAACTCTGTTCATTTCCTTTCTGATACCTTCTTTAGATTCTACTGGTGAATGGGAATTGAGTACCAACCTCTGTGACTCACCCTTATCATGTTTTGTGTTGTGTTCCTTCTCTTCAGTAACAGAAACACTTTCATAACGATCACAAAGATTGTTCCCTGGAGGAACAACTTGGCTCAAAAAGTCGCTGTTAGCTTTAAGTAAGGCACTCTGGCTTCTAGTTTTGGAACTAAGGAAACAATCCTGGCCTGACTCATCCAAACAATTGGAAACTTTCAGAGGAACAGGAGAACTACAAGGTGCATGAAAGTTGTTAGATGAATTACCGTGTACAAAAACGTTTCTCTTGTCTTCTATATTTGGATCTGCTAAAGTGCTGTCATCATAAGAATGGTTATTACGTGGACTACCTTCCAATTCCTGTAACTCAAAGAACGAAACATCAGTAGTGTCCTGAAAGGACACCATTGGATGATGAAATCTGCATGGGATGTGTAGACCATCATTATTATGTGAAAGATCCATACTACTTCCTGATTGGGCTATTTTACCCCTATTATCATTCTGAAAAATCTTATCTGAGAAGCTGCTGGACATTAAATTGTTATAAGAATCCCTCTGTTTCTCTCTCTCCGTTCTCTCTATTTCAGATCTCATTCGACGGATTCGTTCAGCACGTTTTTCAGGATAGTCATCAATCACATCTAAGTGGTGATGCCTGTTGCTGATTACCTCTGGCTTCACATACACTGTAAAAATAAAACAACTGTGTTAACCTTATTAACAAGTTTCAATAGTAGTGAAAGAAAAAGTTCAACCTAGGAGGTCAGTAAAATGGTAAACTCCTGTAGAAAGTCAAACTGAAAATATTATCATCCATAAATATTCTAATAAATTACAAAATATCAGTATTTTGTTTATTCACTGAAGTGCTGTCTACTCTAGATATTCCTAATTTTGAAATGATAGACTAGAGAGACAGCACATAGTTTAGAGAACTCATTTTGAACTCTTAGGTTATTCTATTCGAACAGTGATAACTGACTCATTCCTACAATGAACCCAATACCCTACATTAGTGTGATTCTGTGGAAATAGTTAGTAAACCACAGACCCCTAGATGCTCATTATGGCACATTAATCACTAGACTCTGCCTGTCTCAAGTGTGAAAGGAGAGAAAAATTCAACTATTAAAATTGGCATCTCTCTACAAGTTATAATTAAATAGGAATTTAATGAAGTGAAGATGACACAAGAAGTACTAAGTATGAGTAACTTGTTTTAACAGATTTTATTTACAAGGTATCAGAAATATTAACAAATAGTTCATTAAAAGTTACCCCAGCATTAAAATTTTTCATGCTTGTACAACTGAGCAATGTTTTTCCTCTCTTTTAAAATATAACTAGTGGATACTGACCAGTTATCATGTGGCCTAATGTGTTACTGATTTATCATTAAGTACAGATGTGCTTAATTATAGGGATCACGATGAAACAAAATGGTAATGATAAAAATCACCCATTTAAAACAACCTTATTGCTCTAAGTGTTTCAAAGGTCTCTTCTGCCTGGGGTCCCAATGATTTCTTTCTTGTACTGAAAAGAATACTAGTGTGTGTGTATATATATACATAAAAGACAATATGCTACTTTGGGTATGTAACTAGGTTGTCAGATATCCTGATGAGTAATAAAGTTGAATATATACACACACCACACTTAGTACTGCCAGCTCACAAAGAAATAGCTAATGATAAGGCAGACTTGTTCAATGCAGAGTTTTGATCCCACAGGTTCTGAGTAAAGTGTTTTAATCACTAGTAACAAATACCCGCATCATTAAACACTATCATAACCATGCACATAAATTATGAATAAAATATTCAGTCCACACTACTTACTTTTAAAAGAGTTACTTTGGATCTTCAATGAATCAGCCTGAAAAAAAAACAATATTGTATTATGCTTTACATATTCTATAAGTATTAAAAATAAAGGAACTTCAACTTTAGCAAATATGTTCAGCTGTAAAAAAAACAAACAGAAAACCTTAATGAAATCTGGATAAGAACACATTAAAATACATTAAAGTTATCATACCAGTATTACTAAGTGTCCAAGACTTTATATTAATCAGAAAGGCAATACTGAGTGTATTTCACCTCACACAAATACAGTCAAAAATATGATCTTGTTAAGAATGTATACCAGTAAAGTGAGTTATATTAAGTGTTACGGAGTGTCTAAGACATTACACATTGACCTTATATGCACAAATGTGGGTCAAAGTGTGCAAGTCCCAATCTTATACAGAGTGCCACTCAACATGCATTTGATGTGAGAGTTATCAACATTTCATGTTATCCTACACTGCTGATTTCATAACAGTTCAATGTTAAGAGTAGAGAAAATACCAGATACATTATACAGGATATATTGAAAAAAAAAATCACTTTATATATACATTTATATGGATGTAGTGGTAATGGTAATGCAATTTTCAAACTGTAAAATGGACCAAACTATTTTTAACATGAACATCACCTTAAAATCTTACTTGTCAGAGTCTGTGTCAGACTGAAGTCAGTATTCCATACATATCTCTATTAGAAACCTTTTGTATTGTTGGCTAAAAGCTTGTCACATTTTGTGAAAATACACTTTATAAGTTTGTAATTAAAAACTACATCACTTCTCCTACATAGGTTCAGCCCAATGGACCAACCCTACATATATTCAGTTAACCAGGATAGTAATACTGAATATATACCAGCTCACACATGTATAGTCCAAATTCTAAACTTTGCAAAGCCATATTGGGCCATCTGCCGTGTCCACCAAGGGAAACTGAACCCTTGATTTTAGCGCTATAAATCTGAAGACTCACTGCTTTCCCAGCAGGGGATGAATATACTAATAGGGTGAGTAAAAAAATATTTTTGGCAAACAACATCCAAGACATTTTATTAATACTAAAAACAGTAATACTGAGTGTGTTCCAAGAGCTTTTATCATGGAAAACAAGATTACTATATGTGTTCCATGATATTACATTAAAAAGGAGAGTTATTTAGAAAAGTTTTATATAAAGTATCACTGAGATTATAGGAAAATTACTGTTTAACGTTGACAGTAACATGCCTATTTGAGATATGGCTTATGTACTGAATCAAACACAGTGGCTCCATTCAACTCTTTCAATATTTTGAAACAGTCCCTTATGTGCTTCTACTACAGTATATGACAAGTAAATAACCAACTGACAGCTCAGAATGTCCCCTAGGGGTTTATTCAGCCAATTTAATTAAGGCTACTACATTATTTCAAACCAAGATTTCATGAAAGTAGGTTGTGTTTTTAGTGTGGTAGAAGTTTCAAATTTTTTTTAGACTTACATACAGCTTACTTACTAAGCTTAATAAATTAAATTTTATGTTATCAGTGTAGTTATTTACAATTCTTTGGTTATTCAATTGTATATATAAAACCTAAAGAAAAAATTTTGTTTTATATCCTCCATGTGCAAAATTTTAAAAGCCTTTGCAACCTACGTCCAACAGTAACTGAGTTCAAAGGTCATAGTGAGAAAAAAACAGTTGTGTGCTTTACTTCCCGATTTATTGTTCTATATTTTAAGAAAAATAAGTTTAATAATTTATTTCTAAACAGTAATAATCTATATACATATATAATGTGTAATAATTGAAATGTGACTGTATATTACAAAATACTAGTCTAGTAAAACACAGCCATGTCAGGTTATATAGCTAGGTATGACTGGAAGTTTAATATAATAAAAAATAATAAATACATAACATTATGAGACTTAAGCTCAAAATCTAAATATATGTATTTTTGTGTTATAGTTGGTAGTCATTCTAGCACAAAAAAAGCATAATTTATATTTATTTCCTAATGATGGTTAAGAGGTTGGTCAAGTGACAGACCCCACATAGTTAGTATATAGAAAATTACATAAAATATAAATTCTTACTCAAAACAAATGTTTGAAATGTATTTAAGAGGTTTTATAGATTATGCTAATAACATTTGAGAATTTTGGGACAAAGAATAGTTTTCTTAGTCATAACAAGAAATCATTTTGCACTCAGACTAGTAATGATACAGACTCCATTTTAACAAACAAATTTTTAGTAAAAGTATTTAATTAAAAAAAATCTGATATTTTTTGAAAAAGAAACTTGTAATATTTACTAAAAGTATACCAAATTCTGTGAAGATACACACACTGTCTTAAAACTTACAGTGTAAATACTTAATGTGTGCAAACAAGAAAAAAAATTGTGTATATTTTACCAACCTCATAGTAAAAGGGTTAATTATTATAGTTTGAGTAACTTAAAATATGTCAGTATTAAAATATAATCCACTTTATTGCAAAAACCAAATAAGTAATAACAGCTGTAGCCCAACATATAATATTAATCAGTACAGTCTCGAAGAGTGTAATAACTAAAAACATCATCAAAAACAGTATTACTGAGAGTAATCTTCACCAGTGTTGTAACAAAACCAATGTTAATAAAATTTGTTACCTGTTTTTCACTTGTTGACTCACTGTAACATCTTAAACATGAGCAAATTTGACGTCGCTAGTAGGAGAAAAGAAAATTCTTCAATACAAAAACAATATTTCCAGGCACTTTGTTTTCCTTTTTTTCTCATAACTGATGAAAACATCAACTCAAGTTTCCTTATTTTCATTAATAATGATTAAATACTAGGCCTTAAAGAAGCCATAATTATGCCTAAAATATCTCTTAAAAAAACAAAAAATACTGTTAAAACCTGAACATATAAAATAAGCAAAATAATGTAAATAATGTAACAGTAATAAGGTTAATTATAGTTCCTATAAAATATCTGTTTGATTTATGCTCTCTAGCTTCATGATCCATACTTTAGTTGCATAGGTATCACTTGGTGCTTAATGATATTTGAGGTTCAGGGTCTATATAGACATGAGAATATTATTTTCATACACTGAAAACAGATTTCTGACAGATACTTTCCTCTTCTCACAAAATTGCTTTTGTTGATCTTCCACTGCCCGCTAATGTGTTGAAAAGACATTTTCTCATTTGATGCACAAGCCTTTATATGTTCTAACTTTGAGCTACTCATTTAACATGCATAAATCCAACAACCCTCCACAAATAGGAGCATGGCACACTCTCCTAGAGCAGATGTCTCCCTACATGCTATTTGGTGTGAAACTTACTTTCAACAAATAAGAAACAGAATAATATTGGAAGTGAAAAGGATGGGAAGTGTGAAGAAAGGTAAGTATCTATCATAAATCTATTTTCAGTGCAAGAAAATGATACCTTCCAAAATGATACATACCTCCTTTCACACAATAGCTATAATCCCTATTGAATAGGTTGAGGAACATGGAAAATATGCAAAGTGTACCTACCTAGAGAGCAAACAGGTGTGATCTGTAGTTTAATGGAAACATACATATGGGGCACAGCACCACTTATGGAACAGATATGCTCTCTGCATTTAAAGAAGTGGAGTGTTATAAAAGTCTGAACCAAGTAAATGAAAGACCTTGGAAAATAATGTATAAAGTTTAAATAATCAATGTGAGTACCATTCCATCCTCAACCATACAAACAATACCTGAAACAAATTGACTCCAGTAGAAGAGTCACAAATAGTATAAAGAAAAAACAGACACAAATAGGCCACTCCAAACATACATGGAAAAAAATATGAAAAGCTAATAGCCAGTTCACAGAATTATGAAGACAGAGCCATTCAATGTGACATTGCTAAGTATCTACTCAACCACAACCATATAGTCAAGGGTACAGGTCCCATCATCAGTAATGTGAACCAATGTGTGTAGAATTGCCACAGGAGGTAAATGATAGCCACCAAAAAAAGAACTCAGCCATGGTATAGACAATACCTTTAGAAGACAATGAAAATGAATTGCTACAAACATGGTGATATGTTGAATCTGATAAGATGTAATAAAGATGATGTCTTTCTAAGTAGAGGGATGAGGAAGCCAACACAATAAGCTGATAATCTTCTCCCATAAGGGAGATGAGGTTACAGGTCAAAACTGAAAATTCTCATCAAATAACCAGGTGAAAATCAGGGAAAAGTAAAAAATGGAAGAGCAGGAGGTGTGTAAATTTTGGTATAGCAGCAAATTACTAAAAGTAGTCCAAGATCACTGGTAAACCTCTTATAAAGAGGGGAAAGAGAGAAGCATCACACACTGTCAGACTCTTTCCAAGGAAGCTACCTGACAAAAGCCATGCGTGAAGCCAGAGGCTGGGGATGGCATGATGGAAGATATCTAAATGAGGTTGATGAAGGAGAGAAAGAGACAGAGGGAGAGGGAAACATGATGACAATAATAGAGGCCTCAGGAGAAGGAACCAAGGCTGAATTGACCAAACCAGAGCCACCAAGAGAACTAACTCAACACAGAGTGGTGCAGATGAAGTAGATTACTTTGGGGAGGAGATGTATAAACAGGAAAGGTCTAAATGTAAAGGCCCCATCATTTCTGAATCAAGGCATCTACCTATAAGATCTAAAGACGAAGAAATGGAGACCAGAAAGATAAGTTGTTTTCTCATGTGGGTGGCAAATGCAATTATATGCAGAGTACCCAGACTAGAGCATAACTATCAGAAAACTTGAGGATTGAGAGACCATTCTGTGGAAATGACTATATGTGGAGTTGTAAACTAATTTACCACAAGATTCATAGCACTGAGAAAATGGTAAGCCAAGAGATGTATTTTGTGCACATTGGCCCAGAATAGGAGCCCCAAGAGTCTGAAAATAAAAGAACTTGGATTTGGTGAGATCATTGCAGTCGTAGGAATGCACTACAACTATAATCACCATCAGAAAAAGGAAAAAAATGTGGCATAGCTCAATGAGCAGCTAAGAGTTCCAAAACTTTGACATGATGCCCAGATTTAGACAATGAGTAAATCCCAGAAATCTGTGGGGTATTGCATTCCAACCCATAAGAGAAGCAGGTCCAGACAAAGAGTAATACCAGCTGTTATATTGTCTCTGTCTTACCATCAAGCAAGGTCAATCCACATGGAAGAATGAAGGATAGCATGGTGATTTAAAGGAATATGAGCTGAATGTCCATTAATTTTGGAATTCCCAGTGGAGGGAATGCATATGAACACAACAGATGGGTGGGAGATCCTCCAAGGAAGCTCACATCTCTTAAACAGAAAGAAACCTTCTGAGCTGGAAGAAACTGATAGGATAGGGTCTTGGTGATCAACTGCTCCAAATCCTGAAGAAGTGGAGAAGGCTGGGTATTACTGAGGAGAGAATTATAGAAAAGTTCCAAGGGAAGTAGATGCAGTGTAATTGAAAAGATGGACTTCTCCAATGTAATTATCCACCCAATATGAGCAGCCACCTCCAGGAACAATTGAGTGTGGTTGATAGATACAAAACTGGAGCCTGTAGTGTAGTCACTTATTCCACTGTTGACAATGTTGATGGACTTGAAAAAAGTGAAGATAAGGATAAAACATATGAGATGTGGGTGAAGGATTAGGCATAGAAGTAGTAGGATTGGAAACAAGAAGAAAATAAGGAGCTATGAAGGTGAGACTGTGAGAAATGATTAGCAAGGGACAATAAGAAAGTATGCAACCTGATAATGTCAACCCAAGATTACAAAAAATAAGAATGGCCCCCCCATAAATGAGGTCAGGAAAAATCTGACACGTCCTTAAGTCTTTGAGGGAAGATGGAGGGAGACAAATCCCTTCAAGTAGCATGTACCGTCTCAACAACAAAGCAGCCAGGCAAACAAGCAAAACCTGATGAAAAGTACCTCATTAGAAACGACCATAAAACAGATACGTCAGGATAACAAAGAAAGTTCTCAGACAAAAAGGTCAGAAACTTCAAAGAGTCAAGGAATACAAACCCATAAAGGAAAACTGTGATAACAACATTCAAAACGTGAGAAACCTGTGTAATGAATATAAGGAAAGGAGTAGAAGGTCAAACCTCCTCCAAAGGTGCAAGAAATGGCCATGTAGCAAAAGGGTGGAGGTCCAGGTCTTATGTAATAATTTAATCCCATAAAAAAGAAGGCTTGCACTAAGTTGGCAGATAATATTGATCCAGAGGCCTGGGTGACAAAAGTTTGTGCACCCTCAATAACTTCAGGAGTAATCATGGTTAAACCCAAATTCATAAATCACAATAATTTGTGTGAAAATGGTAAAATCAGTAAACATCACTATGTGAGGTTGAGCAAAGTACTTATGAAAGTGAGAAACATGTTTGACTCATAATGTGCCATTTGAAAGAGTGAGGTTCTGTCAAGTAGTATAGAGAGAGACAGTTGATCTAGAAGAGTGTGTCATGCATCTGTTGATGGAGGGTTGTTGAATGCTTTATGCATGCTAAATGAGCAGTTTAAACTTAGTGTATAAAGGCTAGTGCATCAAATAATGAAATTTCAATGCATTAAAGCACACTGAAAGACTGAGGAAAGCTATCATGTGAGAGATTTATGTATAATGTTGGAATTTTGGCATTTCGGTAGGATATAAATTATGGTCTTCTATTGTGACTTTTCAAGACACAAACTGGAAAAGGAAAACATGGGACTTGTGTGCCAGTACCTAGAGATGCTTGAGTTGTCAGATCATTTATATGTGCTATGTTGCTTTTCTCTCCTTATTTATACTTTTGTAAGACTAATCATCTATACATATATGTATACAATTACGACAGAAAGTATTCATACCCCTGCATCCCGAGTAGTTTTTTGCTCATAACTTAAAAAAGTATCATGATTAGGCTGATAGAAGTATAGTATATTATAAATATTATACTAACACACATCTACAAACATTTTTTATGTAAATTACACGACAAAAAAACTGTTTATAAACAAATAACCAAAAATAGGAGGAGCAGAAAGTGTTCATACATTTCAGAATGTGTGAAAAATGTGATATTCACGTAAAAATTTTGTTTAGTTTGGCAAATAAACTACATTATACCATTTCAGAACTAGACACTGCATTCATAATTATTGGAATTTAGCCAGCAAAAAGTTACTTCTGGCAATTTAGTGCCGTCTCCATCATTATCTGCTTGGTCACCATGGCGAACAGGAAACAACTGTCCAGTGATTTAAAAAACTGAATTATTGTAAAATACAAGTCTCATGTGTCTATTTCTGGTATTGCTACACAACTTAATATGCCATAATCTACTGTTCAAAGCATAATTGCCAAGTTTAAGCTTACAGGATCAACTGCTAACCTCTCACGTTCTGGACGCCCCATCAAAATTTCAGAGAAAACCAAGAGAAAGGTTAGTAAGAACCCTCGTTTAACACGTAATGACATACAAAAATTGATAAGGGAAGCTGGGGTTGAAGTAAGCACCACTACAGTTACGCACATGTTACGCTCTTCTGAGTTCAAAGCATGCCATCCTCGTAGAACTGTATATTTAAAGCCTATTCATTTAGAAGCACGATTGAGGTATGCAAGAGAGCACGTAGATAAACCATTCACCTATTGGAAGAGTATTCTTTGGTCAGACAAGACTAAAATCGAGCTTTCCAGCCACAATGATGTTTGCTATATTTTCTGTAAGAAGAGGGAACGAAATCTTCCAAAAAACACCATCCCTACAGTTATACACGAAGGTGGCTTGATCATGCTATGGGGTTCCTTCAGCTCTTCTGGTGTAGGCAGCCTTCACCGCCTCAACGAAATCATGAAAACAGAAGAGTACGTTGATATATTAGGCACTTTTGTCAAGAATGATGCTTGGAACTTGTGGCTTGGGACTCGTTGGATCTTCCAGCACGACAATGACCCTAAGTACACATCAAAATATGTGTAATCCTGGTTGCATAGGAACCATATAAGCATTCTGGAGTGGCCATCGCAGTCACCCGATCTCAATCCAATTGAAAATGTTTGGCATGAGTTGAAGACCAGGGTTCATCAGCGTCATCTGAAAAACTTGCAATAGTTTGAGGCCTTCTGTAAAGAAGAATGAAAGAAAATACCACTCGAGTACTGTCAAATGATTATGGAGGGCTATGAGGAGAGATTGCACCAAGTAATTCACCTGAAAGGCTACATAACTGACCATTAAAGTAGATGCACAAACACTTTCTGCCCCTCCCATGTTTGGTTATTTGTTTATAAACAGTTTATTTGTCGTTCAATTTACATAAAAATTTACGTAGATGTGTGTTAGTATAATATTTATGATATATTATACTTCTATTATCTTAATCATGATAATTTTTAAGTTATGAGAAAAAACTACTCGGGATGCAGGGGTATGAACACTTTCTGTCGTAACTTTATCTCTTTCTTTCACACTATCTTTTTATTAATTAAGTGAAGTACTTATACAAACTGTTACTTACATTTTCTGCATAAGCAATAAAAACAATAAAGATGACTAATCCCTATGGAAAATACAATAAAAGCTTTATATAAGTGTACAAATATATGTTTTCATATTCATAAACTTCACCTTAAAAACTTAAATACAGTTAAAAGATGAAAATAAAACTAAGACTATGTTCTAATTCTGAGCTTCTGATAGATTTTAGTTTGTTATTCAATTCAATAAACAGATTAGAATATTATCTACTAAGCCATTCTTGTAGAACAAACTTTATTAGAAACATTTTCCTAAAACATTTGTGCATAACTTACACTAAAGCAAATGATATAATTTAATTGAGAGAAAACAGTTATCCTTTTCAAATTACTACTGTATGACAAAAACTTCTCAAGTTTAACTGTTTTCTCAAAAATAATGTGTCTTTAAGACAATGCTTAAAATATGAAAAACTTAAACAATCACTTGAGATTATCATAATAATCTTTATAGTTATTGCTTAGAAATAATATAGTAAATTACCACTTTTTACATACATTAATCATTTAGATTGTAAGGAAACAAAAACTAGGTAAGTTGTGATGACAAAATAACAATAATAATGCATGTTACAAGAATATTTTCTATTTAAAAAGAAACTGAATTCAGTAACTACATGTATATATACATATATTAAAAAGCACTTACCAAAATTGCTGATGACAACGCAAACATATATTTGGATGCAACACATTCAATATTTATGTAGAAAATACTTGAGGAAGACACCACAATTAAGGCAATGAGAACACAGAGGGAGCAGTTGACTAGCCTTTTCCTAAATCAAAAATAATAGGAATAGTTAAAATTTCTTCCTAAACTATGGTATTCAAACCATTATTTGAAGTGATTTAGTATGGATGTTATATTTAAAACAGTCCTATTTGAAGTTCAAAAATATATAACATTTAAAACCTACAGAACATTACAATTGAATTTGAAGAGAATTTCAACATCAGAACAATATACTTTAAATATCATTCTAAACAATAGGAAAGCTATTAAAAACCAACTGAATTAATCATATCAGTTTAAACATTAGAAGAATGAACAAGCTTGGTTAAATATTAGAAAAGGTAGTTGTTCTCTGTATAATCACTGCAGGAGTTAACTGTTTTAGTTAAAATAATATAGTAATTAATCATATCCTGAGATTAAACAGCAAAAAAACTAATTTTATCAGTCTGAACATTTGTAAGGCAATCATCTTTATGTAAACTTTAGGAAAATTTATCATCTTCTAACTAATTATTACAGAAACGTCTTTGGTTGTCTAAACATTACAGCAATTAGCCATTATTGCCTAGGTGCATTATAATATTTTAATCATATAGCTCAAACCTTGACCAATAACTATTAAAGTGCATAAACATGAACTCAATTGTTTGATGGTTAACCTTACATGTCAAACAAAGATAGTTATTATTCATAACTTTTAAAGGGAAATATCTATGATTGGTCATCACTTTAAAAATAGTTACTAAAAGCAAGCTGCAATTTTTCTTTTAGTAATAAACAAAGTATATTGGTATTACTAAAAATTGAGAAATTGCTTTTAGTACTGGAATTTTACTAGGTTATTGGAAGTTCTAACCTTCAGGAGGGACACCATCTACTGGGAAAACAATTTATTTTACAATAACATCGTGATTCTTATTTAGTATCAGTTGTAGTAAATAGCATTAGTAGTCTATTAACACTCTTGTGACAGACTAAGTAAAATATATACAAGTTCGTATTCTCATTTGCACACATTAAGTATTTACACTATAACTTTTGCTACAGTGTGTGTATCTTAACAAATTTGGAAGAATTTTAGTGAATATTTAATGGCTTTAATAATGGCTTTAGACAGAAAATCAGATATTTAATGAAATATTTTTATTAAAAATGTGTTTGTCAAAATATTGAGTCTGTTTCATCACTAGTCCAAGTGCAAGGTGAATTCATGTTCTGATTAAAAAAAAATATTATTTGGGCCAAAAATCTCGTATATTATTTGTGTAACCTCTAAAAAATCCTAAATATACTTCACATGCTTGTTTTCAGTAACACTTTATATTTTAAGTTATTTTCTATATCATAACTATCTAGAGGTCTGTCAATTGACTGACCCATAGCCATCACAAAAAATTAGGAAATAAATAAAAATTGTGCTTTTTTTGTACTGGAATGACTACATACTATAACACGAAAATACAAATGTTTAGTTTATGAGCTTAAATCTCATAATTTGTTGAATTTATTTTTATTACAATGAACTTTCAGTTGTGCCTAGCTAACATTACCTAACTTGCATTAATGAGATTTAAGTGCACCCATGTTATCACACCCACTTACATAAAACTAATCTTTCATCTTTACAAAGTGACCCTGTTTTGACTGTGTTTTAGTAGACTAGTATTTTAAAATATACAATCACATTTTAATTATTATACATTATACATGTACATAGATTATTACTATTTAGAAATAAGTTTCGAATTTTATATTTCTTAAAATATAGCACAACAAATAAGGAAACAAAGCAAACAATTATCATTTCGAGAGCTTTATGAAATGGGTTTCCACGGCTGAGCAGCTGTACTCAAGCCTAAGATAACCATGTGCAATGCCAAGCGTCAGCTTGAGTGGGGTAAAGCACATTGCCATTGGACTCTAGAGCAGTGGAAATGCATTTTCTGGAGTGATGGATCACACTTCACTATTTGGCAGTCTGATGGATGAATCTGGGTTTGGCAGATGCCAGAAGAATGCTACCTGCCTGAATGCATAGTGCCAACTATAAAGTTTTGTGGAGGAGGAATAATGGTCTGGAGCTGTTTTCCATGGTGTGGGCTAGGATCTTTAGTTCCAGTGAAGAGAAATCTTAATGCTACAGCATACAGTGACATTCTAGAGAATTGTGAGCTTCCAACTTTGTGGTAACAGTTTGGGGAAGGCCCTTTTTTTTGTTTTAGCATAACAATGCCCCTGTGCACAAAGCAAAGTCCATAAAAACATGATTTGCCAAGGCTGGTGTGGAAGAACTTGCCTGGTTTGCACAGAGCCTTGACCTCAACCTCATCAAACACCTTTGGGATGAATTGGAACACTGACTGCGAGCTAGGCCTTCTGGCCCAACATCAGTGCCAGACCTCACTAATGCTCTTATGATTAAATATAAGCAAATCCCTGAAGCCATATTCCAAAATCCAGAAGATTGGAAGTTGTTACATCAGCAAAGGGATGACCAACTCAATATTAATGCCCATGGTTTTGGAATGAGATGTTCAATAAGCACATATGGGTCTGATGGTTAGATGTCCACATACCTTTGGCCATGTAGTGTATTATAGTAATACATAAGCAGCCGCTTTAAACTTTTGCAATAATTTAATTTTATGTAGAAACATAAAATAAACTGATTTATCAACTACAGTTTTCCTTCACAACTAGAACATGATCATAAATTACTCTTAGCAACTGTGACTTCTTCAGAATATCATACAGCTTAATTAATTACATTAAAAACCTAAATCACTAGAAATAGTAAGATCTGTTATACAGTAACACTAAATGATGCACAATGATATTATTCAAACATAATCTTTAAAACAGAAACTGATAAAACTATAATGTCACATTTGTAGTTTCAATTGTTTAAATAGTCTACATACCTGTTAAGTATGTTTTTCAAGATTGTAGAATCAACTTTTTCATGTTCCCTTAACTCAGTTTTCACAGTTATGTACATCAAGATATATAGCTGAAAGAACAGACTGTGATAAATATTAAACTGTCTATTTAACAGTCAATTTCTATGTTTTACCACTTAAGTCTACCTACAGTGGTTATAATATAATCAGATGTATTTGTAAGTCTTCATTTAAACTGTTAAAAGTTACTAAAGACATGGTTTAAAATATTATTTATATCGTGGAAGTTTATTGTAGAAGTGTCTTATGTGTATATGACTTAAAATGGTACATATATGTAAACCAAAGTTATTCAGATCCTTTAAAAGTAAGATGTGAAAGAGTGAATCAAGATTCATGAAAATAAAAGCAACATTAAAACAATTTCTCTTTTGGAAAATTTGTTTACATGAATGCACATTGTTCTGATTACTTTCACCGTTTATATATTGTTTAGCATGGTAATGATACAGATTATCATTGTTAAATAAGTTATCGCACCTCAAACTGCATGTTCTTTGTTTCTGTATAGTTTTATTTTAGAACTGCTACAAAAAGGGAAAAATGAATATGAAGACATTATTAACATACTTCTGAATATTTTCTCATGAAAACTGGATGTATGTATTTTAGCAAAGAGATGCAATTAAAAGGTACTCGAGACCTTCAACAGTCTTGAACTTTCTTCGTCATAAATTTTAATATTGGCAATGTGCATATATCATTTGTACAAAATTAAAAATAAAAAAGTATCATAAGATATGCAAAAAATATAACATATGTATATTTTAATGTGAGCAATACCAGTTCAAAACTTCAATTAACAATCATAACAACAGAAATGAGACAAAAGACTGAAAATTAATAAGTAAAGATCTCAAAAACTAATAAGGGTATAGGGAAAACTACTTTTTATATAACCAATTCTTTAATTCTCAAGCAACAGAATCTACAATAACTTACTGCCAATCATCAAATTCTCTTCCACAAATCAATTTTGATCTTTTCCCCTCAATAGATTAAATTTATTGTAAACTAAAACTCTTCAATTGTACCTATTTTTTGCTTTAGATGAACCAGAAGCAAAAGTGCAGAAGTATATGTAACAAAAATAAATGATAATATGTGTTAATAACTACAAAATAGTAGGTTTAAAATGAAAATTCAAATAAATTATTTTATTTGTTTATTTCATATTAAGAAGAAAACTACACAACTGGCTACCTGTGCTGGGTACACCTTGTGTATCAAATAAATTTTCAGCATTATAAGTCCTGAGATTTACTGCCACAAGGAGGTGACAAAGAAATGAAAATGTTTCCCTATGTTCATGACATTTACATTTTGAAAGGCTTATTACCACTTCACATGAAATATTAAACACATTCAAGTTTGTACTTACAGCTATAACAATGCTTCCTGAAGACAAGAAAGAATAAAAGAATTTTGTCCCTTTTATCAGCCACCAGCTGTAACAGAAATTACATTTTGTAAGATATTTAATTAACTACTAAAAACAATATTAAATTGATAAGGTCATATTGTAGAATAAAAACATACTGAGAAACTTCTAAAACATGTGGCTTGTTATTTGATAAATCATTAGTAAATTAGCATATAATAATGTGTTTCTGTGTGTGTTTTTCTTATAGCAAAGCCACATCAGGCTATCTGCTGAGCCCACCAAGGGGAATCGAACCCCTGATTTTAGCATTGTAAATCTGTAGACTTACTGCTGTAACAGCAGAGGGAGCATGTAATAATATAAGCACTACTGAAACTTTAATATCTAGATATAAGATGATGGAATGATGAAATGGAATATTTTGTTCTATTTTTATAAAACTCCAACATAAATCAAGAATGCATTTTTCCTACACAATCATAAATGTGGACCTAAATCAAAACACTAGAAAATTAGTATAGCATATAAAAGACTGATTTAGAAAATCTACATTTTTTTATTCTTTAAGTTTGCTATATTCTTTTTTATACTGTGGACAATCATTACTGATGTAATGACACATGCCATCCAAACCTCAAAGCCTAATGTTTGAATATTCTGAATATACTGGAAACAAAGAATTAAGTTCCTTAATATTTAACACTCCTACGAAAAGACGTTTCTAGTCCTGATTTCTCCAAGCCCGTTCCCCTGGCTGTGGTTTCGCTAGATAGTAGATAGGGACAGTGGGAATCTCGTTAATCCATTCATTAATGGATTTAAATGGCAATTTCATTTAAATACAAAATTATTAGCCTAATATAATAACCTTTCAAGGTGCTCTGGGGCCTATTAGGCCCCACTTTTCGTAGGAGTGTTAAATACTCCAATTATACAAGAAACACAGATTTTTTACATGTTTGATTCTTACCTTTCAAATTCAAAACCATCTGGAACCTGAGCAGCCAAAGTTGCTCCAAGAACAATAACTGGAACAGCTGAGTCAAAAAATAACACATCTTTTGAAGGAATTTATCAAAACACACATGTCATGATCAAATTAATAAATTTAGAAATGTTTATCCACTTGTAATTTTACATTTTCTTAATAATATCAGAGATTGTGTGAATCAGGCCAGCAAATATGTGGAAGAAAAAAACTAAATAACAATTAGGAGTTCATCTATTATTAGAACTTGTTCTAATGTAACTGGAATATTGCATGGTTAGTTAAATTACTTTTATGAGTAATTTATAGTTAAAATATACCATTATGTTTTGTGTAAATTGGCTGTTACTTTTTTTTAATGGCAATTGGAATAGTGCTTTGGCTTAAACATGCCAAAGTTCAAATGTTCTGTTTTACACTTATTAATTAATCCCACAAGCTAATATTAATGTTTTCTTAAGAAAAGAAAATATATTTATTTTGAAATACTTTGAACTTTATCAGTAATATCAATATAAAGATATACAAACACACACAAAGACAAAACTAAATGTCAACCTGTGTAACTAATTAAATACACTTTTTCATGTTCTTACTTGTAAAATTTATGATTCATTGTTCCAGCAGTTAGATATCCTTATTTCTGGCTTTATTAATTTATTTTAAAAATATCTTCTTACTCAAGAAATCAAATCTTTCATAATTGTCTCACCACAGCATTTTTAGTGGCTTTTCAAGGTTAAACTTACCCCATCCCATAGCAACAATCTTGAGTTCAAGATGATGGATAGTATGCAAGTTTACAAACTCTACATAAACTGTAAGAACTACACATAACAGTGTACAAAAGGCACCCAAGAGCAAAAAGGCCAACAATGAAACAAGATGGGGGTAATACTCCTAAAGGAAAGAAACAAGTTTTTAGTTTAAAATCAACTATTTAAACCTGACTTCCAGTAATCAAGACAATACACAAATTAGCTAGAGGTTCTAAGTAGTTATCATTTTGAAGCCTTTTTTGTAGATATTTATTATTCCCTTTGTATAACTGAATGCAAATAGAATTTAGCAAGTCTTTGGAATGTTAATATTTTTGTTACCTGATGATGTACTGCAGATACTACTTACTTCTTTGCACTATTAACAACAATTAGCTCACATGCAACTACTACAGAATATCCCATGCATGTCTTAAACCTTGAATAAATCTCTACCTATAAATGTTCTAATGTGTAATGCATCAATCTCTGACATAATCATCATAACACTGTAGCTCTCCTTCAAAAGGAAGGTAACACAACCTCCATGAGCAGTACCTTTATGAACACTAGAAGACTGCAGACAAACAGCCTAAGCCTGGTATTCCAAAGGAATCGAAAACACCTTTAAAGACAAGTGTGTAGGTACATTGGTGAGATAAGTCCTTGACATAAGTGGGAAATACAGCATCTGATTAAGGAGAACCAAAACACAAAGAAATCAGTTTAAAAGAGAGAGGGTAAAGGATGAGACAGAAACCAAAGTGGCAAAATAAGAATATGTCCCCCATAAAAATTATGCAAGTTGAAATGAAGAGCCTCTCAGTGTGGGGGTGAAAGGTTGAGAGAGAATAAGGGATATGATAAATATAAATAAACAGATAGTTGAAAAGAAAAACAAAGACAAAAAGAGGAACACCTCAAGCAGGGAGAAAGCACAAGCAATTGTGGATGAAGAAATTTATAAAGGAATCAGTTATTATCCATAGCCACCCACTGAGATAAATAGGATAATGTGGAGATGGCACAGAAGGAGGCATTAGACATAAAGAAATATTAAGATATACAAGTACAAAAGATTATCACATACCTGATTCATTAGTGTAACATGGAGAAAAAGAGAAAGTACCTGTTCCTCATCAGAAGAGAAGAGCCAGTAACAAAGACCACAGATGGAAGAGTTGATCAAAATCTTCCATAGGTTAGACAGGCTCTACAGAAGGCAATGAAACAAAATTACTATGAATCTGAACTGAAAAAGAAACAAGCAAAAGGGAACCAAACACTTGATGCATGAAAGATGAAATACCTACAGTTAAGTTGTTGGTACATAACGAGTCACCACAGCTCAATAAGGCTGTGGAAACTAAGTTATTCACAACATTGAAAGTATACAATCTCAGAGTGAAATTCATGACCTGTCACAAACATATGTGTGCTCTACTGAGTGAGCGAAAAGGACAACAACTGAATATCAGGTTCATGAACAGATAAAGTCCCTCCAGTTACCATTGATCAATTGAAGAAAATATATGAAAAGAAATGTAGGAACTTCGGACTTTTATATATATATTTTTATTACTTGGCATAAGTAATAGAAAGTAGCCAAAAGCAGAAATATTGTGGCTAGAATGATATGAAGTTGCACTCAGGTGGATAAAACAAAAGTGCAACAAGGATGAAAGAAATGTAACACTAAAGAAAGAAAGACAGCTGATGAAAACAAGTAGAAACTCAAAAAAGTACAGAAAAAAAAATGCCTAAACATATGTAGTTCTGGTGACAGAATGAATCTATGATCACATGCTAATGCTCATGGAAATTACCATGCATGAAGGTTGTGTGAGGCCACAACATTATAATGATTATGTCATGGGCTGAAACAATACCCATAGACAGGTACAGGGCTTGGGTTTGTTCAAGGCTTGTGGTATGCACAAGAAATTTCACAACAGTTGCACAAGGTAATAGCTCTTAGTGGTTCAGAGATGTGAGTAGCATTTTTGAATTTCAAGAATAGGTTGGTTACATCAAAATATGTAATGATGAAAACACATAAAATGTGTACATAAACTAGGGTGTTGATATGAAATGAGAGTGAACATACGTAAAAAAAAATAACTTTTTCAAGCTTAGGGATGGATACACAAATTATTATTTTATCCAAATAAAGGATGGTTATTAAACAGCTGTACATCATCTGACATGTAAATAGTAAATTTAAGATGTATGCTGTTAGGCATGGTGGAGGTATCATATTCAAAGTGCTTAGTCTGAAAGGTAGTTCATTCACATATGTATGCTCAGTTGCAAAGTATCATAATTATTAGGCTTGAGGATAGATTCATACAAATTTTGTAAAGTCAGGGGGCTTGAAGATGTGTACACATGAAATAAAAAAGGTTTATTATAAGGATACATAAAAGGAAACCTATAAAATATTTTTCTCAAACTTAATTGTGTACCAGCATAAAATTTCTTTTTCAACTTTTTATTGAAAAATGATTCAGTACATGCCTTCCAAGTAAATAAAAAATAAATCTCAAATTTTATATCCAGAAGTTAGCTAAACAAGTCACATCATTCTCAAAGTTTTTTATTACTTTTCATACAAATTTTTATTGACATAATGAAGTGATACAATCAGCCTTCCCATATTCACTTTATTCAAGCTTTATAATAAGCCAAAAAACAACAAAAAACAAACAGACAAACAGAGTTGAAATTATGATCTTATGTACATTTTACAAACTTTACCTGTGATAGAGATCCACACAAGTTTCTAAGAAATATTATATAAAACCCAATTACTGCGGACGTAAATTGTATTTTAAGTGCAGTAATAGCACCACTGATATTCCTAAAAAGAAATGAAAATGGTAATTAGTAAAAGTATGTTAGCATTAAATCATACATTTAACCAAAATAATATGAAACACACTGAAAGCTTTAATTTACTTGACACTTCCAGAAAATATGGTGAGCTGTTAAAACATGCAATTTAATATTTTTATAGGAAGTAACAAGAATACTTTGGAGTTGTTTTGTATGAAATGTGCTGCAACTTCAACAGATGACAAAAAGTAGCTATAACATAGCAGGTTCATAAAGGGTTAAACATTGAGCAAAGTTTGTGTTTGATTTTTTTTCTTATAGCAAAGCCACATCAGGCCATCTGCTGTGTTCATTAAAGGGAATTCAATGCCTGATTTTAGTGTTGTAAATCTGAAAACTTACCACTGTCCCAGTGAGGGATTGGTTAGGCAAAGAATAAGTTTCAAAATCAATAGAAAAGGGGAGAAAATGACACAAGTGAAACAAAAGTTCTTTACTGATATACACAGTTTTGTTTTTCTTAGTAACTGGCTATTAATTCCTTTTATGACTTGCTACTCATAATTTCTTCAGATATCAAAACCAATGTTTCCTTTTAAATTCTTTCTAATACATACGATTGGGTGTAAATGTATTTGCATAAAACATGGAATTGACTTTGAACAACAGTATAATGGTAACGAAAAAATACATGTATACAACCCCACACCCTGCAACTTGAAAAGTGGAAGGTTCCAGAAGCTGAGTATTGTGGTGAATATTCCATTAGCTTGGAGAAATGGATGAATGGAAACAAGCTCAAACAAAATGACTGCATTAATTCTGAGCTGGTTAAAAAAAATTGAGAAATTCAAAAAACAATAAGACTCCTGGTCCAGATAATATTTTCAGAAGGGTTGTAAATGAGGTTACAGACTGGATATATGAGCTACTTATTTTTGTCAGTCCTTGAATTGTGGGCAGGCACCAGAGGGTTGGAAGTTAATTAATGTAACTCTTCTTTTTTTAGAGAGGTAATACAACTTGTCCTATTAGTTTCATATTAGTTGTGAGAAAAGTTTTGGAACGTCTGTTAAAAGATGCTTTGTAAAGTCATTCAACAAAGTTTACAATTTTATAAGATAGACAATATATTTCATACATATGTACATTTAATTCACTTGTAAATTCAAATTCATATTTCCAGCAGTTTGAAATATTAGTACCTAATGTACATAACATAATATATTGAAGTATCATGTCTAAGATCTCAATCAGACATAAATTTCGTTCTGTATTAATATTTATTTAATCTTAATTCAATTTATAATTATCAGTGCTAACAAGATTTCATCATGTTTGATTATCAAGGTTTTCTTGAATCACCCTCCCTTGAACTACTAGAATATTATAACACAAGTTAATTGCTCAAAATCACCAAAGTTTTAAAATTAGAGGTTAAAAAAACCATTGAGAAAAATGAACTAAAAAAATTTAATACTAGTCAATGATAATTTCTTGTCTGAGGAAGCATTAGAGGAATATTCTAGTGTCTCCACTAGCGAATCAGACTTGAGTGATAAAGATAAATTAGAAATCCAATTCAAACTCAAACAAATTAAACTTGAGCAAGCCCATATCAAAGCCCAGAAAACAGAAAGATCAAGCTTGTATTGAAGCAGATTAGTAACCTTTTAAGATAATTGCTATTCTAATTATGTCCATTGTGAGATAAATTCTACATTTATTTTGTTATGGTTTTGTTTAATGTTAATTTATTATTCATTCTATCACTTAGTTTACTGATGAATTTTTATTTTTATTAAAGCACTAAATTACCTCCAAGTTAGAACACAATGAATTTGAACATGTTTGTATTATGACTCTAATATAGGATTCCCCTATATACAAATATTAATGTTTGAAATATTACATAAATTAACTTGACATATGAAATGTAACCTCATGGTCTATCTATTAAATAAAAACCTTTCCTTGATCTTAAGTAACTTAGTTCACGAGATATACTAAGAACAAATTATTGATGATCATTGCTCAATATTGTTATTAATCTGGTAATGGTTTAATTTTGAAATATGTTTTTTTCAGAATTAGACTTTTTCTTTTTCTGATTTTTTTTTCTCAATTCCACTATTTAGTAAAATCAATAACATGAATATTTATGTTGTATTGTTTAAAATCACATGTATCAAGTCTTGGCCAGGCATGAAATCACTAAATGTGTTTTTTGTAAATTATATTATTTGTATTACAATTGTATTACAATTATACAATTTGTATTACAGTTTAATAAATTGTTTTTGTTCAACCATAGTTACAGTGGCATTTTGATTTAGCTACAATGTGTGTGTGTGTGTGTGTGTGTGTGTATGCTTTTGTTTCTAAGATATAGTAAATATTCTTTATTAAAGACTACTAATATGGGTTGATAAATAGCACAAACATACAAAAGCTTTAACCCACTAATTGTAGCTGCTGCAAAAGTAAGTGGAATGTTCTAAGCTATATATTATATATGACGTTCTCACATTTAACTGATGGAAGTAAACCACGCCCTATACAAGGAATCAGCAGTCAATGGGTTAATTAAGTCTGAAGATAAATGTAGTTTGGCAGTTGAGAGCTCATAGCAGAAGCAAATTATTAATAAGAAGAAACCCTGCAATTTGTACTTTCTTTAACAACTGGGAATTTGTTCTTAACTTTTCAGTTTGTTCAGGCTTTTTAACAAAAAAAACTTGTGTGTAACAGCTTTGCATAAAGAAAAGTTAAATCTATTTTAAAGAACCTGAGAAACAGTTACACAAGTGCCAAAAAACTGCTTGCCTTTAATATAACTTTAAAATGAAAACATAATACATCCTATATAATACCTAAGACATAATACATCCACAAAAAGAATCCTTAACTATTCATAACATAAGCACAAAAAGTAGGCATTAATTTCCAGCCTTACTGAAACAAGTAAATAGTATTTTTCAAAATACTACAAATATAATAAGAATGTGCTTCTCTCTAACATAACATGGGTGTAGAAAACGTTCTTAACCAGGTATAAAAAATATTTTCCTTTTAAATAACACAAAAAGAAAGTGCTTAACTTCAGTATAATACATGCATTAACAAATTGCTCTCTTATAAAATAATGAATCACAAAGTGAACACTTGTTTTCAACATAAAATAAGTGTAAAAAAGTATTTACATGCTATAAAACAAGTACAAAAACACACTTACCTCCAAGATAATATAAGTACTAAAAGAGTGAGGCACAAAAATGAAATACAAATTACACAACCAGTTCCAGTTACTGTTTTAAATCCTAGTTGAATGTCTTCTTTAGCCTGAAAAACCAGCATGATAGTTTTCAATATGAAAGACAAACAAAACAAATATATATAAAAAAATCATACTAACCACCAGAAGCTTAGTTTTAATTTAATATTTATTTTACAAAGCAGCACCTAATCTAGAGGCACATTTTTTAAGCCTTATATTCACATCAAATTCTCATAAAATCATAACACTGACAGAGTAAGATAATGTTGAGTCTTTCAAAGACTTGTTAAAAGAATCAATGATCTGACTTAGCTATACAGAAGATGAACTTGTGCTACCAATTTTGACGTGATCAGTCACCTATACCCGACTAACACATTTAACAAGTTTCATTCTTGTAGATATATATCATTCTTAAGTTTTTTTTCACTCAATAACCAGTAACCAATTATTAATGATCTAAGTATGACGTTTTTCTAATCTAAAAATGTATTTCCAAAAGATATTCACCTCTAACACACAAAAGCTGTCTTTCTTGAGCATCTGCCCAAGAGTTTTGTATGCCACTAACCTTAATACAACCCTCACCTAATTTCATGTGTTTCAATGTGAACTGCACTGGCATATGATGATGTCATCATGCAACAAAAACTCTCCATCAATAGGAGGGCAACACAACTTCCATGTACAGTAACTCCCCCTATGCACATGCACCCCTGATAACTTCATTCTTTGATAAGGCAAGACAAAAACATGTACCAGAAGTGGGAAGGGACAGGTGGGAAAACGTGGGTATCTAACATAAAAACATATTCAGATTAGGAAAATGTTACCTTCTGAGATGATAATCCACTTCTATGTACAGAAAATCAGAAATTACACAATGAATTGGTGGAAGGGCCAGTGCAGAGTGTTACCTAGATGGGCTCCCTTCAGAAAGCTCTGGAAGGAAAGCCCACAAAGTGTGACATCCATAGGCATACCAGTGCATCTCATCTCAACCAAGGTAATTAATATTTTATGCTAGTATGTAAGGGAGGGATGAGGCAAATGAGTTATGTGTATCGTAGAAATGGCTAGAATGAAGACCTGACTATCTGAACACTTGCATACAAGCAGTCAACAACCCAACAAATGTGGTTTGGGTGCATTCCAACTGTACCTTGCATGCTCACCCCAGCTCTGCAGGAAAAGGGCACTTTAATAATGTAAACTGGCTTTGTATAAATGTGCTCACCATGACTCACCACCCCAGCAGCTCAGTACTGGTAAAAGATGAGGGTTTACTGTGTTCTACTTGACAAAAGAGGTAAAATTCACATTGAGAAGACCCAATGAAGTGGCCAGATTTCCATCAGAGATCCAAACAGAAAGGTCTTTTACTGGAGGTAGTGCAATGGTTGATCGAAAAACCCTATTTTTAAAAGCCAGCTAATACTAGCCAAAGAAGTGAGCGTAATAATTCTTTTTTGCTGTTTTTTTTTTCTATGATAGTCCATGAAATACTCTGATCTGCACTGTACAACGGGGTAAATATGTATATCACAAGGATACCTCAAGCAGTCTTGCAGAAAAGCACTGATAAAGCCAAAACAGATGATATAAACACTTTCTGTTATCCTGGCATGACGTAGATTTTGGGTAAGTATACCCAGAGAGGCAACACCAGCCACCTGACAGGATCCTATGAAATTAAAATGGGGTTTTAAAAGGGGAACTGGAGACTAAAATAGAAGATAAAGGACCTGATAATCAAGTTGACCAAACAGATACAAAGGATAGGAAATTGAAAAAAGGAAAGGAAGAAAGTCTACAGGTAAGAACAAAAAGAGTTATGAATGCAAGGAAAAGAAGCATTTAAATGTAACAGAGAGAAAACAGTACAAATCCTGACAACAAGCAAAAAGAATAGATAAGGTGTACTCCAAGAAGTGTGGATTATGGAATAAAAAGCAAGAAATAATGAAGGATATAAGCACAAGATTAGGAAAAGAACACACCTGAGAATGAAATCTAGAAACAGATTAGAAGGTTAAAGTCATTTCTTCGATGGTATGTCACTATTCAAAGAATATCAGGTAGACGTTGTAATCCAACAGATCATTTCCCATTGAGAAGAAAGAGTGTGTTTTCTCAGATCAAAGCCACATCGAGCTATCTGATGAGCCCAACAAGAGAAATCAAACCCCTGATTATAGTATTGTAAATCCATCGACATATTGCTGGAGAAGAAAGAAATTTGGTTGATGGAACATGAGTAGGAGGCCCAGTAAGCATGTGGTAATCCACAACATACTGAACAATGGTTATAACATCCTCAACAGTTAACGAGCCTTCAAAAGCCATAGTAGAAATGAGGCCTGTATGTGAATAACATCACTTGCACAGGATTTAGTACAAGTCATTGTCAGTTGAGAATTCATGAAAAAATTTAAAGCTTTTAAAGCAAGTGCTAAAGAAAATAAAAAATCAAAATTTCATTAAAATACAAACCTCAACAAACTGAACTCAGATGAGTAATTTAAACACATCTGTTCTCTACAATGCTGAGTAAAATAATAAAGTTATCATGACTACAAGTGCTAGAGGAAGTTACTGTGCATGAAGGTTATGTTGCTATCCTATTGGTGGAAAGTGTTTGTTGCATGATGATTTGTCATGCACCTGTACAGATCATATTAAAACATGTAAAATTAGGTAGAAGTTGCTTTAAGGCTAGTGGTATGCAAATCTCTTAGGCAGACATGGGATGAAGGTAAGTTTTCTGTGTGCAGGAATGAGTTATATTGTTTCACTAAACTGACCAATAACTATTCACAACAAACACCAGGAACATACTTTTGATTATTTATTTTTTCAATCTAAAAATACAAATTAATCTGTGTTCTTATAACATCCATTCTAACATAAAATCAATTGTAATTATGTGGTTGAAAACAAAACTTTTTTATAGAATTTCCACCTGCTCAACAAATATTTAGACCTACCATTGTTGGAACTGATGAAAGTAATAATGTAAAAGTTCCAATCTGATCACAATGACACACCACTTGTTTTCCTATGGTAATCTGATGACACCCATCAAGGAAGTACTGAAATGTTCTATATTAACAGAAATATCATTAAAATAATAGAGAGATTATTAATAAAAAATAAACTAAAGTTCTTCATACATATAATTCATTGTTATTAAAATTATATTATTACTACAATGTCATACAACCCCTACTATGTACAAACAAATAGATAATGAATCACTTGGTTAGTTATTATATAATTTGTTTGTTTGTTTTTTTGAATTTCGCACAAAGCTACTCAAGGGCTATCTATGCTAGCCGCCCCTAATTTAGCAGTGTAAGACTAGAGGGAAGGCAGCTAGTCATCACCATCCACTGCCAACTCTTGGGCTACTCTTTTACCAACGAATAGTGCGATTGACTGTCACATTATAATACCCCCAAGGCTGAAAGGGCGAGCATGTTTGGTGCAACTGGGAGTCAAACCCGTGACCCTTAGATTACAAGTCAAACACCTTAACCCCCCCAGCCATGCCGAACCAGCTATTATACAGTGCTAGCACAAATGCCACCTTATAGATAGCTGTTAGGTCAGGACTTTGATGAGCTGAATGGTGTACTTTACTGTTATAAAACTGCTCCTGACTTCTAGCTGCATCTTGGCAAACAATTTCATGTGATTTGGTATTTTGGGTTTGTTCCTGGCTTTTTCCCACAGAATCTTGCTTCATAACTTGGTGAGAAAGCCTCTCTCTTTCTTTTCATAAGTTCCATCCTTACATTTCAATTTCTTTCTTAAAGTTTCAAACTGTTTTTCATTAGGCAATTTTTGACATGGTGATTTTCAATTTTTTTTGATGACTTTATAATCATACTGAAGTAAATAAAACACATGTAACTTACAAAATTCCTGCAAATTCTATATAACAAGCTCCGTATGAAGAATTTGTGATTCCTTCAGACACAAAACAATTCAATTCATAGCATACGTTTGGATTCTCTGGCAGAGAAAGCCACTTTTCTTTTTGAAATGTCACAATGATCCTCTACAATGAAGACTCACTTTGAAATTCTGCATTAAACTTTCTTTAGCACAATTTTAAGTTTTATTAAAAATATTGATTTTGTTGAAAATAATAAATATACAAAATTAAATTATTAAGGAAGTAAGTTAGGATAAAGTGTTATAAAATAAGGTCCTAATATATATATTTTTTTATTTTTAGCAAAAGTCAAATTTATAACATTTTTCATTTTAGTGTGGACTAAAGCTGTTATTGACTTATTTCTTAAAAACAGTGGATACATGCACTAAATAAACTTTTTATATGAGAACTGTAATGAAACTTTTTTAGGAACTTTCCCTTATGATGTTGAAAAATCATGCAAAGTTTCATCCAATTTGTACTTATGCATGGGAAAGTTTTGAGGACAGATGAACATTAGTCCCTTATATATGTATAGATAGATAACTCATACATATGATTTACATAACAAAGATCTACTTTTGATACAAACTGAATAATTACACTAGTCACAGTAAATCCTTTGTTACAATTAAGGGAGGTGTGGAAAATGAATGAAAACTTAAGTTTTACTACTTACTCTTGTGAATAATCAATATGTCCACACGTAATGATATGATCTGGGTCCTGTAAGCACAGCGGTGTTTATATGATTTGATAGAATAAATGGAAAATAATAAAATTTTTAAAATATGCATAACTTATGTTTATATGGATACATACAAATAACAAAACAAAATACATAAATATGTGTATTCAGATAACATGAACTTTCATAATCAAAAATAAAAGTAAATTAATATGTTTTAGGTGTAAAAGTATAAGTAATGATAATACATATCATATAAATCTAACTGATTACGAATGTCTTTTATATTTAGTTAATATTAGACAACATTATCCAATATTTCCTACTTAAAGAAGATATGTAATATGATATGGTAACATATCTATTACAAGATATGAAATATGATATGGTAATATATCTATTACCACTAGAGAAATTTCTTTTTCATATTAAGATCAAAAATAGATGCTGGTCAATTAAAACAGGTGATTTTCTGACATTTTATTTTTCTTAACATAAATTCCATTGTTTTTTGTTGATAACAACTGTATAATGTGCAAGTTTTTAATTTCTTCTTTTTAACCAACCAGTTGTCAGTAAGGCTATACATGATGGAAGATTTCACCAGAAAAATAAAATATATCATGAAGCTGTTACAATTGATAATAGTGAAGCCTATGTGTAAAATTTTCTATAAATCACATTTTCCAGGTACCTTTTCTGCTCAGTTGTGGCAGTTTATAATTTGTTTTTCATTGCAGAAAAAAAGTAAGTTTTCTTAACAGGACCCTCATGAGGCAGTAGGAGATATGTTTGTTGAAAAAACAAATGCTATCCAATCCAGTTTTTCTTTATTTTTTCTATATTTTTGGACATGTTTATTGGCTACAAAGAAGGCATTTCCCACAGTTTTTTAGCACTGGGACTAAAAAAAAAAGTGATTTGAAATGGTGAATGAAATTTGTCAATGCATCAATAAACGTGGAAGTCTCCAAATGATACATCAAGGTATTTAGGAACCATTTACAAACACCTTGGTAGATACTGTACACCAGGCTGATTAGAATATTATGCCTGAAGCTGTTGCCTTAAAAGTGTTCCTATCTGCTCATTCTACTACTGACTATTCTAGTACTTCAGCATTCCCTACTGAATACTAGATGAAATCCTTTGTATTGCAGTTGCAAGCTAAACATAATAAAGTGATAGCAGAAGTATAAAACTTGGTAAATATTTAATTAATGATGTTGAGAATGTGGCTTTACTAATATATATTGGATTTACTCCCAGTAGTTAGACCTTAGCACTAGCTAGTATGGAGACTTGAGGATACTGTATTTCACTTGAAAATTTGTCAATTAACAAAAGACAACTTGTCTCAAAGTTTCTTTGAAAAGATATGTCTATGGAAGTTTCTGTTGTGAACTTTCATGTAATATTCAACAAATTGTAGTGTAAAGACACTCTTGGTTTCTGAGAGGCAAACTAAAATATCATGTCTTTATCACAGACAAAGCTTTTTTAAAAAGAAAAAAGAAACAGTGAAAAGATCAACTCTGTACTGATATACTGTACATATAAAAAGTTCTTAATAATTACATATCTAATTGAAAACATAATATAAGAATAACTTCTTATCTTTATATGACATTTTAAAAACATTGCTTTTCACTTTATACATGTAAACATTTGGCTTTCTGTACATATCTCTAACAGACAAAGGCTTTGGAATCCCCACTTTTATATGTTTGACTTATATAGCAACTGTAAATTTATTAGTATACTAATTTTCTTGGGGGGATATTCCAAGACCCCTCTAGATTGATCTACCTTTGTCAGCTCCTTTTAACAGCTCCATTACTTTCAATGTATAATTGTAAAATCTGCATGTTAAACCAAGCAACCCCACTTTGCAACTTCTTCCTACACCACTGACAGTGAATTATGTTATAGTTATTTAATATGTTTTTAATAATGTTACATGCACAATGCTGACCAGCAAAACTGATATAATCTTGATGATATTTAGCTGAATGGATAACAAATGCCTGTTGTGGAAACACAAGCATCTTCTAAAACAGGCAATTACCGTCCATTTAATTAAATTTCATCATTAATATTTTGCCTAAGCAATCTATCAAATAATGATATAATTTAGCCTGTTATAGTAGACATTTAAGAAAATACAAGGCAAAATAATTTGATTTGAAATAACTAGTTTAATCAATAATAAAAATCAAAACGTATAACACAGAAGAGTTATTTACACATAGAATACAAGTGGGACAAATATACTTCTTTGTGTCTTCAAAAGAGCTGTATGAATCAATCAGTGTTTATGTTGCAGAGTTGGCAGTATTTACATATACCTGGACTTTCATTTACATAGCACAGTTAACAGAATAATAGAAACTGTATATCTGATATTTATCATACCCACTTTTTGTCATACAATATTAATATACATACCATGGTTTCCTTGTCAGGCTGTAAACTTAACTTTATTTTTACAGCAACATTTTTGAGCTGATTGATATTCTTTCCAACCATCATAGCTATACCCACTACTCGTGAATAAAGCTGATAAACCCCCAAGTCTTCTGATCTGTGAGAAAATTAACAAAGTTTCATTTTTTATTCTGAATCAAGGAAATATTGTTAACTGTTTAAGTCTAATAATTGTATGGTTTTAATATTACAACTGTTCAAAAATGGTTTAATTGTTCATGCATTTTTAATGTTAAAATTATATATTAAACTATACACACCCTTCTATTATGCTATAATTTAGATTACAATGAAATTGAGATAATATTTGTAGAAAATCTATGCATAGTTCACTCATAAAAATATAAAGATTTGTAACAGATTCAATCTAAGAGAATCAAAGTTGAACAATAGAACAATGGTAACAACAAATATTTGACTCATGTTTGGTAACAAACAATTGATTTTTGAATGTTTTGAAATGTACATGTTCCATCTTCAGCAAGCTATATTGAACAAGGTAAAATATTGGGTACAAAAATTTCTAAAATTTTAAAGTTCCAACATTTTGTAAATTACAAAATATAATTACAATATAAAGTAAAAGGATGAAGTAAATTAAGAGAAACAAAAGTAAGAAAAATTGGATAGTGCAACAATTTAACAATATTAAACAAGTCATAAATATTATTTTGGAAAACTTGACATTTTTCACAAGCATCAGTTATTCAATACAAATAATACAAAATATAAGGCAAATCTGGCAATTAAAATTAATGAACAAACACACAACACTACATTCATTAAGGTATGTCTGACATTATAATTTTTGCAGTCTATACAGTTTTCATTGAGATATTACTTACATCAAGGTGTGATTCTTTGGTCTCACTGTTAAAAAGGGGGCACAAATGAGTATCTTGGGGCTCTTGGGTACAATGATATTTTAAATACCGAATGTCACTTATCACTTATTGAAATAAGTAAGCAGATACAAAGAAGAATATACATCCACACTTTCCACTGCTAAACAGTAAACAAATTTATACACATCACTGTGGTGTTAACTACAAGAGCCTCATTATAACCACTGAGGGGTGGAAATTTCCATTTTGCCCCTCACCTTAACCCCAGTAGCATCACTCCTTTTTAAATTAGTTATTTATGAGACACCAGATAAATACCTGGTTACATAATTATTCAAATCAACATTTTTATCTTTGCTATCTGAAATTAATTTCAGTTTTACCATAGCATCTCTATACACTTCAAATCTGTAAAAGTAGAATGTGGGTTAAATTATATTTTCATGACACCCAGCTGGAATGATGACATGGAGACAATATTCAAACTTCTAATACTCAGCAAGGTAGATTAAGTCTTATTGAGCTTTTTATATTTTGTTGTAAAATTACTAAACAAATAAAAAATAAACTACCTTAAAATGTGAATCATTTTTCACTTAATATTTTATTACTTTAATTATCTTCCAAAAAATATTAAGCACTGAATACTGAAGAAGAATAACAAATCATAAATAGCTTATGTTTCAACTTGTATAAAGACAGACTTACTCTCTCTTGGCTAGGATTCTGGGAGGTAAAAATAATGACAAGTTTCTGTAGAAAACAGTGGCTACAGTTACATTTTCTCTCACTGTTAGGAAAAATTTAAAACATTAAATTTTGATGTTTAAATTTGTAGATAAAACAATTACAAGCATTCCAAATTCCACAGTATCTATTATTTACTATCACTTATTAAAAGTTTGAAATAATTCCAAAATTTTCAACACTTCATAATTTCCAACAAATAACATCAAATTATTCTCTAAATGTATTACTTCAGCACGTCTTTAGGTATTAATTCTAAATTACACTTACAATGTATAAAATGCAATTATCAACAATCTATTATACTTTGTTTTGTTGAAACTTGAATTCTCACTTAACTTTCTCCAATCATAGATTTTTTTTTTTTTATGGTTTATCCAACTAATGACCAAAATAGCCCCCCAGTGGAAAAGTGATATGTCTGCAGACTCGCACCACTAAAAACCGGGTTTTGATACCCATGGTAGGCAAAGCACAGATAGCCCATTGTGTAGCTTTGTACTACATTTTAACATTATGGTAGCATACACATACCAGTCTCTAGCTTCAACTGAACTTATCTAAAACAATCTTACATGCTCAGCTTGTTTACACAAATAGATAGAGCATACAAATGGTTCCCTCTACATAATTAAAACTAAGCTTAATATGCCTCTTATACCAACACAGTTAGTTCCTCTTAAAGGGTCAGTATCCTCCATCTCAACAGTTAGCCAGAACACGTTGGATTATGCTTAAGTCAAAATTTAAACTTTCATAATAAAATTAAACAATCCTATATTTATTTTATATTTTAGGCACTTATAAATAGTCAATAATATCACATGTAACCATAACTTATTTTTGTTGCTGATAAGATTAATTTAGCATATAAACACAAAGATGATAGTTAATTTTTTTCTAGAATAGTAACCTCCTTTAAACACTTAGTAGAAACCCTGAATGCTTATTATGAGATAGCACATCAGTTACCATACTTTTATGCAACATTATTTTGTGATATCCTTTGCTAAAGAAATGTTTACCTTTTACCTTACTTCAGAAAAATAAGAAGCTCTTGCCTCATTTTATATTAAACCCAATTAAAAATGATGAAAATACACAAAATATTAATAAGTTAATGAATAATAAAGTAAATATATATCTGAATATTTCAATGCTAGTTTTAGGTGTAATTAATCAAAATTTGGTTTGTGTACAAAAATAAAATAACAGAAAAAACAAATGTTTACATCCATGGGGTAGGAGCAACACCTCTTCTTGATGAGTGAGTTGATATAAGCTACGAAGAAATGAAGGGATTACACTCTGCAAATTGTGAGTACACACACTGTAGTATTTAGAAGTGAGCCAACTTAAAGACTTAGCATTTCTGATTGAATGCAGTGGCTAAAGGGAAGGTTAAGGAACATTTTGTGATAGTTTCAGCCCCAGAAAGTCCCTCCTTGGTTACATTCATGGATAACAAAGTATTAATAAACTTTCTTTGATTCTGCCAAAAATAAAGAGCATTAAATTTGTTCTTAAAACAAAAACTAAAAAAATATCCATACATTTTCAAGTTTGACTTTTTTATTTGTTTGATATTTGTTTTGAGATAACTGTTCTTGAATAGCACTCGTGATAATTAATTTCAACTTAAAAAACTATTTGGCAGTTTTATAAGTAGAATGAAATGATTTATTAGAAAGCATACATTGTTCCATGTGTATGTACTCATAAAATCTGTTTATATATGAAAAAAATGATAGACTCAAGCATCCACTTGCTTCCAACAAAAACGATCTTTAGTCTTTTAATATATGTACACATATTACTTGTGTCATTTCACTGTAACTTTTGTCTATTTTCAACCTACACACTTAAAAGCTAAAACTCAATAGTAATACTTGCTGATGAAAGATGCAACATTCAAACTATTTTTTACGATTTAAAATATTTAAGTAACAATCAGCAGAAGTGTTTAGATAAAAGAGTTGAAATTCTGTTAACTGTTCAATCATTTTTAAAGATTACAAGAATCATTAATGGAAATTCCACATTTTAAAACAAATCCATAAATATCCAAACCTGGCAGAAACTGAAGAAAATCAATGGTTAAGTTCAACCTGTCTTTTAACCATTCAGAACTCCAGCCACCTTCCTGAGTTAAATTCACATTTTGTGATGCAAAACTGGGAAATGAAAGAACGTGCACACTACTCCCAACCACTTGTTTCTTTTCAAGAACTAAAAAATAATAATCATAATAAACTTTTATGATGAACTGAGTTATGAACACAATAATAAATAAAATAAATAGATGGGTTTTGTTGGCTATATATAAAGAGGATGCTACTGCCTTACAATTATTTGGTGGGTTGCAAGAATAAATGACAAATGGCTTTCAATTATAATAAACAAAAGGTAATGCATGGGAGACATCACAATTTCAGTTATAACTTTCATGGGAATAGCCTAAAGAGAGTTATGAAAGAAAAAAACATCTTTCAGTTTCAGTTCAGTAATTAACTAAACCAGTTCAACCAATGTGTTGTTGCTAATAGTATAGCAAAAACGATTTTAGATTGTGTCTGCCAAGGTAACAAATACAAGTCTAAAGAGGCTATAATATCATTGTACAGGTCATTGATTAGACCACATTTGGAGTGATATGCTCAGCCTTAGGTTCTTTACCTTAGAAGAGACAATGAATTGTTGGAAGTGGTTCAGAGGAAGGCAACTAGAATGAAATGTAGGATGGAAAGGTTATCATATGGGGACAGGTTACGATCTCTGAACTTGTTTTCTCTTGAACAAAGAAAAGTTTGAGGAGATCTGATTGAGGTGTTTAAGAATGTTAAAGGAATTGATAATGCATAAGCATCATTCATTTTTCATATTGATATGGTGATAAGACAAGGACATATATTTATATATATATATATTTAAATAATAACTAAAACAGCTTTATTCCTCTAACAGGTTGGTTGGTCTTTGGAACAGGTTGCATTAGGATGTGGTGGATGTAATTAATTCAAGGAAGTTAAGAGAAAATATTGACAACTATTTGAATGATAAGTGCTGGCTTTGAGTTGTTCATTTTAAAGGTTTAGCTTAATTTAATAGATAGGCAACCTAGATGAACCAAAGGATCCCTTACCTGCCTTTAATGTTATATTTATTGTAACTTTTTAAAATGTGTAATAATAATCATAATAATAAATATTCAATAAATTAATATGTGCATAAAAAATAAAATCTCTTATAAAACACATATACAAACATGTATCCACAAAATTAGCTTTTAATTAGCTTGGGATTATTTATGTACCAATGTGAAGTTCACATTAAGTAGTACAGATGGAGTTAGCTGCCTTAGCAGAGTGTGCCCTATTCCTTTTGGTGGAGGGTTGTCATATACTTTATGCATGTTAAATGAAGACCTCAAACTTTACAGGGTATAAAGATTATTTTAAGAAACAAGAAAATTTCATTTCAATGTATTAGAAGGAATTGAAAGATCAAGAAAAACTACTGCATGAAAAGAGACACGTATCATCTAGGCAAATATCACTGTCTACAACTCATCAGAAGGACTAATTGAGTCATTAAACACTTCGCTCTACTGTCTTTTAACCAGTTTTTATTCCAGCATAGAAACATAAAAAGATGAGTTAGATGCAAGTATGAAGTAGTTACTAGAACAGGATTTCTTTCTTGGGGCTGATGTTGTTAAAATAAATGTTTTATATGTCATTTCAATTGAATGCAATTACTTTAAAATTATATGTAAAGGTTTGTTTTTGGCTTCAAAGAAAAATTATGAATTAAAGTATGAATATTTAATTCAATGTGAGTTGTATTAATTATTTGACGTTTTTGTTTACTGTAAACATAGTTTGATTAAAAAAATGGTCTCACTTACTTGGAGTCTGATATTCAGATGCAAACCACAACTTAAGGTATATATACATATGGTTCCATGTTAAATCATCCAGGGGGCTGCAGGTGACCCCCACAGAATGCCTTGAAAAAATTCACGTGCTCATATACCCATATAATGAAAAACTGCCAAAGATTAGATCAATATCTCTAATAGTTTCTGATTTACAGCCCTGTAAAATCTAGTTTTTTTTTGGTTTTTTTTCACCTTTGGCAAATTCATTTTCGGGTAAATTTGGCTATTTAAAGCTGCATGAGTAATGGTGGTAGAAGGCTGAAATTTGCTGCACTGACTGAATAATTCTCACAGAATTCAAAAATGGTCTTAAACCAAGTTTCTCTCTCTTAGGATTTTCATAGCAAGGCTGTAAAATCATCTGAAAACCCAAAATCGTAAAAAAAAATTGGTTTATTTAATAAGCCATAGCTCTAAGACTTAATATGATACAAAGCTGATGTTTGTTTTCAAATTTCCTATAACATATCAGTTGATAAATCAGCAATTGTTGTAATTAAAAGTCTATTAGATCTCCTGTAAAAAAATGTAGTTGCATGCAACATTTTATGAGTCAGCTAAAAATAGCCCTACTTCAGGCCACAGTTTGACCATGTCACAAAGATCAGGATTGTAGATCAGGATGGTGTTCAACCTACTTTTTGAGTTATAATTTTTAAAGTATCCTCTGACCATACGTTTTTTATTTGAAAATAATTCAGTTCATGTGTGTTACTGTGTGCAAATATATCCATACAATTTTGAAAAATACTTGTCAGAATTTTATAAATCCCACTGAAATATTCTAACCAGCCTTTCACAATGTTAAATAATGACGCTGTAAGAAACAAGAAAGAATTAATTCATTTCTAAGCAAATTTATTGGCATAACTAGTCAGATCACATGGCAATGCAAATATATTGTGCATACATTACAGTTATGCAGATACGGCTGAGTTTAAGATGCATAATATAATAAATACAAAGGTAAATCAGACACAAAAAGCACAGTGCTACAAAAGGGGATAACTGAGAAAGATTATAGTCACACCAAACTGCAATAATTGTGACAAGGAAATGTTTCAAAAACTGCGTTGGTGACAAATTAACCTTAAAACATCAAATAAACATTGCTTTGTTCAGACAGCTTGAATAAATTTCTGAAATTCGAGTTTGATTATGTTGAGATCACTTTGACTTAGAACATAGTGGAGAGCACTACTGTAGGTGCACTTATCAAACAAAGAATATGTTGGAAAGGAATCCAGCTTTCATCTTTACGTGACCTTGCAGGCCATGAGTACAGTTCGTTTCCTGATTTCTTCATACATGACACCAACACATCAGAATGTTCATCTGATCTATCTTTTATGTTTCCCACATACTATTCATGATCGTATATGCATGCCACATATTTCCCTGGCTGATAATTGTCATTGCCATCATTAGACCCCATTTGAGCTGCTGCAGCATCACTTTCACTGTTACTACCAACAGTTACAACTGTGTACACATCATCATCTGATAGCCTTCTCATATACAATTTGTTGGTAGAGTGGGGAATAAAGCTATGATGTGACCTAATACCTGCCACAGTTTTGCATTTTTCATAGCACTCAAGTAGATCAAACTTTACACAATTCTGCAGGACTGATTCCTGATTGACAAAAAAGAACTGAATGCCCTGAATGTGGTCCTTTGCCCAATGGTACATATCAGAGACACTTAAAATTTGATAATTTATTATGTTTCACAACCTTGATTTTTTGAAGATCTTGTTCAGAGATGTAAAAATATATGGTAAAGGTTAATTCGAATATTTCAGTAACACACCTGAATTGAAGTTTGTCTATTTTCAAGTAAACAACATATGGTCAGAAGATAGTTTAAAAAATTATAATTCAAAAAGTAGGTTGAACACCATCCTGAATTTATTTGTAGACCATATTCAGAGATGTAAAAAATATATGGTAAAAATTTGAAAAGGCTGAATAACTGGTGACATGGTCGAATTGTGGTCTGAAGTAGGGCTATTTTTAGCTAAATCATAAAACGTTGCATGCAACTACATTTTTTTACAGGAGATCTAATAGACTTTTAATTATAACAATTGCTGATTTATCAACTGATATGTTATAGGAAATTTGAAAACAAACATCAGCTTTGTATCATATTAAGTCTTAGAGCTATGACTTATTAAATAAACTAATGTTTTTTACGATTTTGGGTTTTCAGATGATTTTACAGCCTCACTATGAAAATCCTAGGAGAGATAAACTTGGTTTAAGACCATTTTTGATTTCTGTGAGATTAATTTAGTCAGTGCAGCATATTTCAGCCTTCTACCACCATTACTCTTGCAGCTTTAAGCAGCCAAATTTACCCAAAAATAAATTTGCCAAAAGTAAAAAAAAAAAAAAATTAACTAAATTTTACAGAGCTGTAAATCAGAAACTATTAGAGATATTGATCTAATCTTTGGCAATTTTTCATTATATGGGTAGATGAGCACATGTGAATTTTTTCCAAGGCATTCTGAGGGGGTCACCTGGAAAATTTTCCAAAATCTGGATGATTTTGACATGGAATGACCCAAATATATAAATCCCATATCTTTATAAAATTATTCATGAAAATGCTAGATAATAATTAGTATTTAAAAGATATTTTCCAAAAAAATATTTCAATTCTGTAGTTGGACATTCACTAACACTACTAATTACTTGGAATTATTACCACATCCATTATAAACATTATGGTATTGCAAGCAAAGAATGATTCTAAACTTAAAAGAACCTTCTTATGTGCACTAAAGCCACTGGTTCAGTAGTTAGCCTGAAAGCTTATGACACTAATAATTGGGTTTCAATACCTGTGGTGGACACAGCATAAATTGTGTACCTTTATAATCAACAGCAAACACACGTAAATTAACTGATATATGTGGGAACAGATTTTTACAAAAGTTATGTAATAATATTCATACCTAACAAAAAAGAAAATGATTTGTTTGCAGAAAATCCTTTACAGTAAAAAGGTAAAAAAATCATTGTAAGTATAAAAAAAATGATCAACCTAGCAGCTAAATGAATCTTATTATACATTCTTTCTTCAACTCCTGACTTTCACATACTAAAGCAAAATGTGCTTGTTATGTATACTTGTGTATTAGCAAACCAGTACTTTTTAACCATTGTGCTTACCCAAGGTATCTCTAGGAAAAATTTGCACATCACCAGGTGTCATCAAACCACGATTTAAGACTAGTTGATGAATCTTGGAAAGCCTCTGAAATTTTAAAAATAATACATCTTTATCGTATATAATACAAAAAAATATGAATAAGGAAAATAGCTTAAAACATTATTCACTGAGCAACTTGAACTATTTCAAGGTGATTAAAATATTTTCGAATTATTGTAACATGACTATCTAGATAACAGCATAATTTTACAACACCTTAAAGCAATTCATATAGCATTCTGCAAATCTTGCAGATTCTAAAATAAAAATATGCTACTTCAGGACAACTGGTTTATATGGAAGAATGTCTTGACATTTTCAACCATCCTCTTTAATACAATTATTGTTTGTAGTTGGTTGGTCTGATGTTTTACGAAGCAAAGCAACTCGGCTATCTACATCAAACATCTAGGAAAAAGTTAAAGTTATTAAAATTCAGAAAAGGAAATTAAAGTAAAACAAAACAAAGTTGAATTTTTGAATCAAAAATAGCATTAAATCCAATTTTTACATCTAGTCTACAGCAGTTAAGAGAACAACTACAGTAATAAAAGTTGTAAAGGACTCTCTGTAGCACAATTGTAATTATCATAATTTGCCAGGATGACTAACAGGGAAGTTCAAAATCAGCATCAGTTAAAATCAGTCCTGGTTTTGAGTTATTTGACGTTATGGTCATTTTCTAATTTCAAATCGAACTAGATATACTTTGAATCTTAAAAAGCACATGTAAAAAAAGGTCTAATGTATAAATTAAAAAAAGACTTAAACAGCATTAAAAAGATTAATGGTCTTTAAAAAAACTAAGAACATTTCTATGGTGGACAGTGTCACCATCACCAATAACACTGACTAACTTCAAGGATAAACCTTGGGACAAAACACGTTTAAAATGGTGCTATCCTTGAGAGTCTTAACGACAGCAAGACAATAAAATATGGCCTATTGTGACCTGAGTGTTACACAGGGAACACACATCATTCCCAGATAAAAGAAAATGATGAGTTAAAAAACTGTGACCAATGTATAGTCTAGTTAGAACAACTTCCTTTTTCCGATCCTTACGGAAGCAAGAGGGACAAAGTCCAATAAAGGGATTTATTTGGAAAAAGCTCATTTTTACATTGCTTACCCCAAGTCGACTGCCAACTGCCATGGAGCAGAGCCTTGAATACAGGACCATAGTCCATGTATGGAACAGGCACTGCAGTGATAGTGCCAAAGCAGAAAGATTTAGCTGCGGTATCAATGAGCTCATTCCCGCAAATATCAAAGTGGCCTGGTATCCAGAAAAACTGAACAGAAGTAGGTGTTAAAGAGAAATGGGCCAGATGGTTTTGAATATTGGTGAGAACAGAGTGAGAACTAACATGAAGTGATTCCAGGGCCAGTAGAAAACTAAGCAAGTCAGTATAAATTGTGCAATTTGAGTACTACTTAGCTTCTATGTGATCGAGGGCAAGAAAAATGATGTACAGTTCAGCAGTGAACATAGAAACTGTAGAGAGGTTCTGTGCACAACCACAAAACCATGGCAGAGCCCACAGAGTCACCAGATTTTGAACCATCCATATGAATATGAATGGAAGGATGGTTCAAAAAAAGAGTCAGGAAATAACAGACAGTATTTCCAATTGGGAGTGTCTGCTTTTCTTAAATGACTTAAAGATAGGTCACATTTGGGGACTGTAATAAGCCATGGTGGGATGGGCTGCTCAGTGGATACAGCAGTGTTATCCAAGGACAGACCCAATTCATCCAATTGCACCTGGATACAAAAGCCAAAAGGAGTAATGGTAGATCGTCTTTTCTGAAAAAGCATGGCCCACTGAGAAAGGAAAATGCAACCCAAGGTTGGATGCTCTGGTAAGGAATGAAGTTTTGAAGCATACAGTGAAGATAGTTGCAAACGGTGGAGGTGTAGAGGAGGTTCATGAGACTTTGTGTATAAGGTATGAACTGGGGATGTGCTGAAAGCCCCAGTGCAGAGCAGAAGTCCCTGATAATAAATGGAATCCAACATCTTCAAGGCTGAAGTCTTAGCAGAGCCATAGACCAGTGATCCATAGTCTAGTTTCGATTGAATAAGAGCTCGATATATCTTTAGCATAGAACATTAATCTGCTACCCAAGTGGTGGGAGAGAGGACATGAAGGATGTTCAGTGCTCTTGTACATTCGACCAACAGCTGCTTGACGTGTGGTATAAATGTTAGCTTATGGTCAAAGATAAGCCCCAAAAACTTTGTATCAGGGACCACAGGTAGCACAATTTCAATGATACAGAGTTCAGAATCAGGGTGAATACTCTTTTAGTGGCAAAAGTGCATGCAAATGTTTATAGAATGAGAGAGTTAGAACTGTTTGCTGTGGTCCACTTCAGCAAATGATTGAGGGCGGTCTGTAGCTGCTACTCAATATACCTCATGTCTGACGACTGACATGAGATATGAAAGTCGTCGAAATAGAGCCTGTTTGCAACAGTAAGAGGGAGTTGTTTTGTGATAGCATTAATCTTTATACTGAAAAGTATGACACTCAAAACACAGTCCTGAGGGACTCCAAGTTCCTGTAGAAAAGAACGGGAAAGTGTCAAACCCACACAAACATAATAAAATGGGCAATGGGCCACATAACCCATATAAGTGGAGGTCTCACAATAGGTCATACCTCCATGTTGTATCATAAGCCTTCTCAATGTTAAAGAATATTGATACAAAATGTTGTCATTTGAGAAAGGCTTCTTTGATTAACGTTTCAAGTTGAATCAGATGGTCTGTGGTAGAGCACTGTTGTCAGAACCCAAGCTGGGTGGACGAGAGGAGGTTGATTGATTCGAGGAACCAAACAAGACAAACAATAACCATCCTCTCTGAGGTCTAACAGAGACAGCTCGTCAAAGCAACTGGATGATAGTTTGATGGAATCTTGGGATCCTTCTCAGGCTTGGAGAAAGGTAGGACAATAGCCTGGTGCCAAGCATCAGGAAAAACATTCTCCTGCCAGATCTGGTGAAAAACAATCAGAAGAGTAGCAAGAGAAGTAGGAGATAGATGGTGCAGCATCTCATATTGTATATCATCAGGTCTGACCAATGTACTGCCAGACTGATGAAGGGCCAGTTTCAGTTCCACCAATGTAAAGGGGCCATCATAGTCATAGAGACAATCAGCTTGAAAGGAAAGAGGTGATCACTTTGCCTGAGTCTTGATGGCTAAGAAGGTAGAGGATGAAGCAGATGTGCTAGATACCTGGCAAAAGCTTTCACCTAAAGTAACGGTGATGTTCCATATGACTTTGGAACTGGTGATTAAAGATATGCTGGTTGTGAACTTAATTCAAGATTCCTTTTGGCTTTCACATCTTACCCATCATGCATGTGCATGGACCTGCTAGAAAGTGATGCACTTCAAGAGTGTAGGATACCTACAGAAAGTATTCCAGACCCGTTTTTTAAGCCTTCAGTGCCATGTGGTAGGCAGGATTCCACCACAGATAAGAATATCATGGTAAACGTGTTGAGGTTTTAAGAATACATTGAGCAGCTGCCTATATAATACAGTCAGTTTCTTTTGCCACACAGACATCTATTGATGGTTTACAGATGATGACAGGATCAAGTTCTACAAGAGCAGTGAAAGAGGGCCAGTTTGCTTGATGCAGCTTCCATTAGGGCATCAACCACAGCCAGTCTCTCTCAAAATTATAGGAAATTTATCACTGCCTCTTGGATTATTGTCAACCCTCCATGAAAAGTGAAAGAATAGTGAAAGGGAGCACATTGAGAGATCAATCGCAGTAAAGGACAGACTAGGTGCATGAAAATAAGTATAAGAACCAGTATTGAAAGGAGAAATGTTGTTATCAGAGAAAATATGCTCTACAGAGCAACTCCTCCTATCAATATCAGCACTTCCCCAGAGGGGATGATGTCCGTTAAAGTCCTCCAGAATTAAAATGGGAGACAGCAACTGTTCAATAAGAGCATGAAGGGTTGATCAATCATAGGTCTCTCCAGGCTACAGGAAGAGAGAACAAACAGTGATGGTACGACCCAAGGAAATGTGTATCAAGTGGCAAGGACAGGGTGGGCACATTCTAATTAACTAACAGTAACACCCCTCCATGCATTCATCCATCACACAGCCTGTCATTTCTGTGCAAAGGAAACTGCTGAAACGTGACTGTATCAGCAGGTTTCAGAAATGTTTTCTGTAAGGAAAGACAGACATACAGGATGGTAGGAAGCAATCAGTGCTTTGATGTCATTCAGATTAGAACTGTCTTTATTTTTGTGTAGGTGAATTGGGTGGAGAGACCTTCTGTTTACAACCACGTCTTTTTCTTTATTGTCTTCATTTGAGGGAGGTCTATTGCCCTCCACGGATTCTGCCCTGAGTCAATTGGGCAGGTCTTTGTTGCTGGAAGAGGATTCCAGTGACTGCAGACATAAACGAATGATTGTTTTGCAACTTGGGTGGGAGAAAAAGATGTACCCGAGGAAATGCCCGTACAAGGAACCAAAGGAAGTGGATCTTGGGGTTTACTGGAATGTATGTCAGAGACAGAGATGGGTGTTGACATTAATTCATCACCTTTTTTAAACCATGGACATTAAAAGACTTTTCATTTGGTTTGAGAACAATTCTTTTGAAGGTACAGAGAAATCCATCTGTATTCACATTGTAATAGTGGAATGAAGTGCAACAACATATGTCCGATATGAAGTAGTGAACTGCAACTTTCAAGCCTCAGGATAAGTAATGATTTGAATCATCTTCAAATGCTGCACCTCTTTTTCTTCCAACTATTAAGGGCAAGGGCGAAAGTTGGACGGGTGAGAGCCATTGCAACTGACACAATGAGGGTCCATTTCACACTCATAGGCATTGTGGTCCTTGCCACCACAATGACGTGTACACGTCAAGGAACCACAACATGATGTCTTCAAGTGACTGAACCACTGACACTGGAAACATCTGAGAGGGCTTGGAATGTATGGCCATACCTTGCAATTAAGATAACCTGCCTTTATGGTGGCAGGTGGATGCAATGATGTAAATGTTAACATAAGGACATTGGTCAGCATTATAATTCCATCTTTGCAAGTGGAGATATACCTCACTGCAGAAACTCCTTGGGTGGAGAAGCCAGCAATAATCTTTGACACAGGAATGTTCTTCAAATCCCGCTCAATAATAACTCTTTGTCACAAGTTCAATGTAGCATGAGGCATCACTTTAATAGGTATATTCCCAATCGCCTTTGAATGCAAGAGGAGTTCACCATGTTGAGATGTGGATGTTTCCACCAATACGTCACCAGAGTGAAGCTTTTTGACTGACTTTGGAGAGCCACCCAGTTCCTCTAGTCTCTTCTAAATAAAAAAGGGAAACATTCGTCCTAAAGGTGTTCCTGAAAGAGAATGTAGTAAATGAAAATGAGGTACAGGTGTTAAAGATGTTGAAGATTGCTACTCTGAATCTTCAGGATGTGATTATTTAGCTATGGATTGTTTTTTCACTATTTTATTTAAGTTTTTATTTGAAGGACCCATAATAAAAAATAAGTTTTTGGTGCCCACTGACCCCACTTGCCACAGAGCCCTATGACGGGATGCACTACAATGCCAAACAAGGACACTGCAGCAACACCAGGTTTTCGTGAGCACTGTATCCAAACACCAACGTCAAATACAATGTCTACAATGCCTGTGGAGAACATCCAACACTGGTACTAGAGGAATTAGAGGCCAAAGTGGTGTGTTAGGGCTGGACCCCTCAATCAGAGGAGGTTAAATGAAAGAACAGAACCTTCCCTGGGAGGTACCATCACCACGTCCAGGAATCTACACGGAGGGGAATTGTTTGTGAAAGAAACACACATACAGGGCTTATTTTATAGTTTCAGGTTACTTCAGACTATAAGACATCACAAATGCCTTCAGTTTACAGTGAACATCTGACATGTTAAAGTTTAGCAACTTATGGATTAGCAATCTTTCAACATAATTTCTAACTGTATTATTTTGTCTGATTTCCAGTTGCTTCAACGATCAAGATTTCATGTGTATGAAAACAGAGTTATTTGTTTTATTATTTTTGTAACTTGGACCTGCTGCTACAAAATAAGTTGTACGTGTTTCTTTCACAAAGATTGGACTAAAGAGGACTTATAAAAATGTCCAAGCTGTTATACACATAAACTTGTTATTATGTAATATTTGATCTGCATTTACTTCAGAGTACTTTACATGTTATTGTGCAATTACCTATGATCATACTTACAGATTGTTTCTGAATCAGATGTGGGTACGTCAATAGAAGAGAGACAATGTCCAGTATAACCTATTGAAAAGTAAATCCCATAAAATGCAAGTCAGTGGCATGAAGTTAGAATATTTGTAGTAATGTTAATTTAAATAATGCTAATTTGTAGTTTTAATTTAATAATATCATACTAATTTGGATTTTATAATGTAACTAAATTATTTCCTTTTAATCTAATACTTTTCTATAATAATCTATACTTTAATAAAGAAACTCTCACCTATCATAAAAATACCATAATATCAAACTTATAATAAAATGTACTAGTTTCTATAAAATTCAATTATTATACTAATGCACTACAGTTAAGTGTAATAACACTAAATCGTTTTTTTCAGTAATCTTTGCTTGGGGATTTGTTAGAAGCTTTAAAAATGTATTTTCTAAATGAAAAGGTTGTAGAAAATAAAAAACAAAACAGTAATATGTTAACTACTTCTTAGTATTTTTAAAATAAACATTTCTATATAACCTACATAAACGATACAGACCACATAATGACCATATGGTCATATCTAAATTAGACAGGCCTTTGACTATACATGAACATTAGAAAAGAAACTGCATTGAGCAATGGCTATTGGAACTTTTTTTTTTGTAATGAAAATTCAACACCCTGATATTTCAGTCTTTTGACTTTCTTGAAGCTCACCTCGGTATCATCACCATTTTGGCCCTTGTGAACAACCTGTTTGTGTAAAAATGTGTCAATATCCTTTAAAAGGTCAACCACAGGTTCTCCTTCACCTGGATACATTCTCTCAGCTCTTCTTTGTGAATACCAGTTTAATTCAGCCAAAATAAAAGAAATGTTGTTCTGGATATAACCAATCTCTAAAGTTCTAAACTGAAAAAAAAATTCATTTGCTTTTAGAAAAAAAAATTATTTTTACCCTAGCAATAATTAACACATATTTCAATTATGTTTCAATCACTGTATTTTTGTTGTTGTTCGGTTAGCAACTGCCTAAGATGACAAAATCAATAAAAAGTTTTATGTCAATTTTAATTTCAATAGAATTGAATATTTGGTACCCATTTTGTATCTTTCACTGTGTTTTTCTGACCTGAAAATTGTTCATGTAGAAAGATACTGTAAGACAATCAATTTAGAATAAAAGTTAACATTTTCTTATCCTGCAAGTGTATTTCTGATAGAAACTTACATCCAGTCACCCAAAGTAATCTCAATCCTGATCTGCTCTCTAAACATTATTAACAAGAATTTCACTACAGTGCACTAGTCTTTATACCCCATCACCATCAGTTTTGCACTACTTCATAAAATGTGCTGATCATGTAACTACTCTCCATTAATCTTACTGTGCCATCTGTACTTGCACAGCTAGCTCCCTCTAATATTCTAAAACAATCCTCACAACTGAAATCAATAAAGAGATATACATCACTGAATCAGTGTAGGAAGTGCTGAGTAACTATTACATGAATCAGTATAGTGTTGACAAAAGTGGAAAGGGCTATGAGTATGCAACCACATTCTATTATATGTACGTGTCAAGCAAAGTGAGGAAGACTGGGCCTGATGAAGATGGCAACTGAAGAAAAATAACCCAAATGGAATAAGATATTGAGTGAGGTTAGGAATTAACTTCTCCAACCAGATTAGAAAACTTCATTCAATTAACATCTGAAGAAGTAAGTGAACATGATTAACTGACTGAGCATGGGAAGAGGCAAGCAGGAGACATTTGTTCATGAAAAGGACAGTCCAAAGACACAATGAGTGAAAATGATGCATGAAAGAGCATACCACTCAACAAAATACATGGAGCCAAAGAAGGACCAAATGGCAGCAGCTAGAACTGGAAGACTTGCTCCTCATGGATAAACCAAAGAAAATATCATAACACTAAAGCAGTTGAAATATGAAAACAGGCATCTGTCACAATTGTATGAACATAAAGAGTCACTGGGAAAATCCCTGCCTCTAAAGTAAGAGGTAAGTGAAGCCTTGTGACTTCAATTAAGAGTTCAACTTGGATGGGTCAATGATGGTTCTCCAATCTCCTGTCTTTAGAGGAAGAACAATTAGATGGAAGTAAAACCCTGATTGATTGTGCCCCATCTACTTGTACAGCAGGTCTTGAAAAGACTAGACAAAATGACTAGAAGAGGTAAAATTCTGACAAAGAGGAAAGATCTGGGAAAGAGAATGGGGGAGAGAGTAGAAATTAATGCAGAAACCTTAAGACAGAACTGCATATCACATGGAACTGACACCAAATGTAGCCAGAAAGACACACAAATTAAAACATACTTATAGAAAAAATTCATAACTAAGGAACTAAAGAAACCTAGAAATTAGTAGAGCACAAAGTACATAAAAATAACAAACTTGCAAAAGTATGAAATACAACATAAAACAGTAAGCAACACCTAAAGTACAAAACCTCTAAAGGAGCTCAGAAAATAACAGACATTAAACATCAAACTTAAGTCCACTCAAAGAAACAATAAGATAAAGAACACAAAGGTAAAAAAAAACTACCCTAAATAAAATGAGAATGAAAAGGCACCCAGTAAACAATAACAAAATATGGCTGAATTAGATGTGATTCATAGTAAACAAGAAAACAGTGAAGGAAATTATAAAAACAAATCAATACACCCACAAAATTGACTGAGGTGACAAACAGTATCATGGAAAGCCTATACATATGCTTAAAATTGAACAAAAATAAAGTGATAATCAAGCTCTAAATACAAATGTAAACAAAAGTAACTTAGATGGCAAAAGAATAATATAAAACTAACTTACCAAATACTAAGCAGAGAAGACATGAAGGACATAAATTACTGCAAAAGGAGATCAGGTCAATCCACACAAGCTCACATAAATACACTGAACATGGGTATACCTACTGGGAGTGAGGAATACATACTGAAAAACTTACCACAGATCTCCTGGGAAATAGAACAATACCTAACCTAGGAGAATACATGGAGGCACAGTAACAGGTGGAAGGTGATGTAGAATGAAATTTCAATTCAATACAGTTATATCCTTCCTTAGAAAAAAACTGTGAAAGGAGAAATATCATCAGCTGAATATGAGACATGAGCTCCCCTGAACTTCCTGTACTTCCCCAGCAGATATCATCCATCCCGAGACCTAGTTGTCTCATGTCTGAACCATTGTTGACTGTCAACGTGATTTTATCATCTACCATATTAAATCTAGAATTCATATGAACAAATTAGAAAACAGAAACATCACTAAAACAAACAAATAGAAACAACAGACATCAAACAGAAGTTGAAATTGATATCAACTACAAGTACAATAAGAATTTTGTAGTCACAGGCAGAGCAAATTAAAACACATTTGCACACTCAAATGCTAATTGAAAGTGAGGATTGTTCTAGAATAGTAGAGGGAGCTAGCTGCACCAGCATAAACAAAACAGTATGAATAATAGAGAGTAGTCACATGTTCTGAAATGGCACAAAAGTGATGAGGTATAAAAACTGGGAACTGCAGTGAAATTTTTTTAGCAATGCTTAGAGGCCAGACCAGAATAAATATAACTTGCAGTGAGAGAAGGTAATACTGTTTCTAATAAGATTATTCTAAATTCAAGACTCTGTACTTTAAAAAATACTTCATATCTTTAAAGCAACACTAAACAAAACATGTTATTCTACATTCAATCACTTTGAAAGAAAATACAGACATGCTGAAGTGAGGTTCAAATTTATTGGGAATTAAGACATTTTTTTTCCATTTAATATTTACCAACAATAATAGTGCAAAAGCTCTGTTGGAGCCAGTATGTTAAAAATATTGGTTGGGTGGCAAAAAAATCTTCAAGCTAGTACTATTTAGATATATATGTCATACTTAAATTTAAAATGTAGTATATTTATTATTTCTGCTATTAGAATGACTAAACTTCAATATCAGAGTTAGGATTCAAGTAGTACCTCATTATAATGATTAGAAAAAAGAGAATAAGCTTTTTGACACCAATTCTGGTCAACTAGGCCAACAGAAACAAAATGTGTACAATTTGTCTGGAGAGGATGCTGCAGTTGTGTAGAAAACAGTATTTTTTCACACTCAAATATAATGATTCTAAAAAATTCATTTTAACACCATTGATCACTCTAAGTATATGGAAATTTCATACAGATCATAGTTTTATTTGAATATTTTTGCCTTATTAAAAGTATTGTTTCTTGAAAAGGTTTAATCTATTATGGTAAAATAAAATACTGGAATTTCCTTGTACCATAACACCAAATACACAACTATCAGTGTTTAAACTATTCTCTGAAGATAAAAACATATTCACAAAATCTGAAAACGTTTAAGTAATACGTCTAAAAGAAGTTGAATTACATGAATCAAAATTAAAGGACTGTTGCCTGTAACAATGTTTTCTGTGTTTTGGCAAGTTTTTCACCATTTCTTATTTTCTATTATACAGGCATCAAAAGTCAAGATTAAAATTAATATGAGTATAATGAGAGAAGATGATATAGTACTATAAATACAACAGCTACATTTAGACAAATGGATACTTTATGTATACATTTTTCGTCTTTGCCATGTTTTATCATTCATCAACTTTATCAGAGTTCAATGATATTTCCTTTCTTCTTTAGATATCTCACACCTTTGTTACATTACAAATCATAATTTGAAAAAAATTATAAAATGTGCATAAGATTTACAAAACACAACATACTTTATTTCTGATTTCTATAAAATCTTTGGCCAAGCAACCTGAGAAATCTGGGTCTTCCCATTCTGCTAGATTTTGTCTTGCATTACAATACCGACTTACAACTCCTAAGCAACGAAGAAAAAAAATTAAAATTTGATTAACCTTCTGACTGAGGATAAAGATAAAATTAATGTTACAGATCATCAATTAAATGTTACATTTATGTAAACTTTTTCTTTTCACATAATGTTAAAATTCTCTCAACTATTCTGTAATGTAAATATTAATTGATTATTTCTTTTAATTGTATGTTTGAAAGTATGGTCTCCTAATGCTATTGCATTAGTCAATACCATAAAGTAATTATCTTTCAGTAATCAATAACTTTCTGTAATTTGTAAATCCAAGTCAGGATTGTTAAGAAATATTTCTCAAAAACATAATATTACAAATAAAGTTCAATAATATTCACAGTCAATAGTAGTTCAGAGATAAGAGTCAAATTTCAAAAAATAAAAAAATCAGTTGAGTTTATATAATAGAAAAATAGAGTCAGCACAGAATTATAATTTACAGCTTTTGTTGTAGTGCTAGTTAATAGTTTAGTATTTCAAAATGTCAGAAAACCATGTGAGTTACGTTTAGTATTAAGGGTATTAAAGTCAAATGTATGCAGTTGTGACTTAAGAGTCACATACACTGCTCATACATTAGTGGGTTACTTCCTTGGAGCAAAGAAATACTGGTCTGCAAAAGATTGTTCAAATATCCAAGTGAAGAGAAACCAAGAGCAAGTCAACAAGCAATTCTAGACCTTTAATAAGCTTAGAAAGTCAGTATTGATATTGCAATCTAATAGCAAACAGCTTAGTTAGTGTATGATTCAAGGCAAGGGAGAGTACACACAGAACTTACAAAGAGATCTAATGACCAACAAGAGACTTGCAGCAAAATATGGCTAAGCCTACACAACATATTTAGATCTGTCTGTAAAGAGCAGTGTAGGGGTAAAAGGTGTAGATGTAGGTCGTATTGAAAACATATTGAGTTTCTATTAATAGTAATGCAGCTGCTTGAATAATAACAGTTACTGCCTCCACACAGTCATTAAAATATGTTATATTAACAAAGGTAGGATCACAATCAGAAATAATTACAACAAAGAAGCTTGTCAGCTTTCTCTGTCTTGCACCTTGACACAAGCCAGATGGTAATGACTGTGACCAACCTCAAGAAAAGCAATAGAACAGTTGAATGAACAGACAAATCAATAGTAGGAAATGCCTAAACTAAGTTAGCATTTTAACTTAGCAAATGCTCTAAAGATGTATGCCTCCCATCAATATGTTCACCACCCCATAGTGAACTGTATTAATTTTAATCACCCTGACAACAGAGATATGAAGCAGTACAATGATCATTAAAACCTTCTTGACAGAGATTCTCTTTTTATGAGAGAGCACAATGTGGTGGCACAACTAATGAATGGCAATGGCCTCCAGAGATTGTCATGAAGTGAGTGCTCAACTAGCAATACTATACCTCCATAAACCCATCTTCCACACAACTTGCTTTTACTTAATAGTGAAAGTGACTGAATGGTAACAGTATCAGTAGATTTCAGATATGTTTACTGGAATGGGATACACACAGGGCAGTAAAATGAATTAAAGCATTGATGTCATCCACATTAGGGTGAAAAGTCTCAACAATTTCAACATATCAGTGTGGCCTATTTCACATAAAACTAGGAGGAAACCTATGTGAGGATCCTTTATGTGGGTTTTAATTTGAAACTTGGATGGCATGAGCAGGTCTTCCATCAAATAGCTGGAAACTAAGTGAGTGAGTACAAGTCAGAATAGTGATCTTACACACAGCTAAAAATGGAGTAAGCTTTATCTCTCTTTAATGAATAGAGAAGGGGTCAAAGTTGATAAATGTATCTATGAGGTAAAACAAAGCTTTCACATAGTTAGTGAAAGAAATATTCATTTATACCACTAACATAGCTGTGAAACATGATATAGCAGATAGGTCTGTTTTGGAAGAAGTTTTGTAATATTCTTCACCTTATGGTATTAAATATTCAAACCTTTTGTTATCTGCATCTTTGAAGGATGGAAGCCACAGCAGTTTGAGATAATGTAGTTAAACTGATACTTCTTGGTTTCATGGTCTTTAGCTGACATAATTATATGCACAGTAAAATCCAGTCACAGTGAAATTTTGCAATTTTCAAATATTGAGTTGCAAAATTTACTCAATTAACAATAAATGTGGTAAATCTCAGATTTCTTGAAGTATCCACCAAAAAACTGGTAAGATTTTGTCAAGATCATAATTATCTTGTACACAAAGAATGACATTATCATAATTAAGAGTTTTTACTAAAAATATGTTATTTATCTGTTGTAGTTACTTGCATTTTCACACACATACATATAATCACAATAATAAACATAAAACATCTCACCTTAATTACTACTGTGAAATTAGGAATACTGTCTTACCTTTGAATCCTTCTGGGCAGTAAAGCTTATGAAGTGAATTTACAGCTGTTAAATTCCATACTAAGCCTTTAAAATGTTGTGCTGGGCAGACTGCAATATTTTCTAAAATGGGTAGTGAAATTGTTTAATTAAATAACAGAAGTGTTTGACTGGTTCCTAATTCAGAAAAACATTATAAAAGTTGTATCAATTATCTTGGAGTACACGACATTTTCTAAATTATTCTCACTAGTTTGTCATAATGATATAAAGATTAGCTAAAACCATTAACTTCTTCAAGTTATAACACAAAAAATATAAAAAATATATTAATAAACGATATACACACTGCGTGTATTGAAGTTTTAACATTAAAAGTTTTCTTTAGAATCCAGAGAAGTGAACATATCAAAACACATAAAAATGCTATATCTATCTAATCAAAAACATCTTAAGTGTTAAAAGGTATTATTTTCTAAAACTGAAATATATTTCAATTAGATACTTATCTCTACTCACATACATAGCTATACTTATTTCATTGCAACACACTATCATGCAACTCCTTTTATTCAATTCTACTAAACTATCACTTTAAGATCAGGCAGAAAAGAAAGCACTGATTGTTAGTGGAAAGGAAGGGTGCAAAGAGTGAGAAGTGGACATTATGTATCAGAAATATATTTTCAGTATAAGAAAATAGCAGGTTCTGATATGGTACATTACCTTCTCTCACATGTATAGCTAGAATCCCACACTGAACAGGGGAAGGGACCAGTGAAAGAGATAGAAATAGGTATCCTTCAAAAGTATCCCAAGAATACCCATGAAGTGTGATCCCCATTGGAAAATAAACATACATGGGAGAGTGCACCACCCTGTACCAGGTGTATCCTGCATCCTGTGTGAAATAGGTATTGCATACACAATTGAAAAGTAAAAGGAGCACAACTAAAAGAGGGAGAAAAACTGGATGGGTCTGAACTCAAGTCACAACATACTGGAATCTCAGTCCTGGTAGGGAAAGAATGTGAAAGAACCATCTACAGACGGAAAGGTATGTAAAGCTAAAATGGGTGTGCTCCAAGGTGTAGAGTGACTAGGACACAATTTACCTCATGCAGCCAGTTAACTCCAGTCCAAAACTAAGTTACATCAGGATTACAAATTACAACTTGTTGCATGAGGAGGGTTCACACTGTCTTTATCTAAAGTTGAGTAGAATGAAATTATATACATGTGAAATTGACTCTACTAAATGGAGCCTATATGTGCAAATTCACAACCACCCATACATCTAGGAACCTGAGATCCAAATGACAGCACAAAGGAATGTAGTAGTTCACATCAAAACAAATAAAATTTGACTGAAACATTTCAGTAGATATCTCATGTGACTTTTTGCACAGGCATGCATAAACATCTTGTTCAAAACTTAACTGTTTTTGTCAAATAATTTTGAATGGGTGGCTTATATTGAGATCAAATATAACACCTAATATAGGTTATGAACATTTATCAGTGTACCAAATTTGAAAAAAAAAAATCCATCAAAGTGTATTTCTTTATCGAATAAAATTTTGATGCAACTGGTGCAAAGAAAAACATATGAAGTAATTCAATCAAATAGAAGATTTTATATCTTGTGTGTGTCTTGATGGATTGTCTTGAAATTTGGTATTTGAAGTAAAAACCCGCTAGAGCATTTCCACAGAAAATGACAGTTTGGATTATCAATTTGAGCTACAGAAAGTGGAACACTGACAAATTATCCCTCCTGTTAATAACACACAATTTGTCATGCAAATTGTTTTGCTACACAACACACTATTATAAATAACATATTATCAAAATTTGGATTCTTAAACCAATCATTTGGATAGAGAATTAATAGAACTACAATGTTGGTAATAAAAGTTTGATATAACATATTCTGCACAATGAGCTTTATTACTCACGATTAGATTTTAGAACAGTGATAATGCTATTCCTGCTCGTTCTTCCAGCAGAACTTGTCACAATGCAGGTATATGAAGCTGACGATTTGATGGAAGTAATGACCATACGACTCCCAGTTCGAAACAAGTCTTCTATGATCTCTGGCTCTTTAGAAGGATTTAATATTTCACCATTTTTTAACCAGGTATAACCAAATTTTTCAGAAGCATCTTCTTGTAATAGACAATAGAGTTCTATTCTGTCACCCTCTTTTACAGTTGCAGTCAAAGGTGTGAGCTTTGGTTGTGGTGGAGCTCTGGTATAAATTTGTATTTGTTTTTTATCCATATTGCCCCATTCCATGACTTCACATGTGAAAACTCCTGCAAAGAAGAGATGTCCAAACTTAAGTATATATATGACTGATATCCACATGGCACAGATCTTCTTTCTGAGTAACAACAGAAAGAAAAATTCTGCCACACAACATGCAAGGTGAAGCTATATGAGCAACTTGTCAGTTAGTTTAAGATGGATGACATTCTCAATCATTTCTGTGTTCATTCTAGAAATCAGTTTGGCAAGGTAATGTGTACATTTTGGTCAAGAACAAAAATGGAATTTGCAGTAAGTGTTTGAATCTTACTAAACATAAACAGATATATCTTCATCAAGTATTTGCTTGCTTGATTTTCATTTTATACTAGTTTTATTGTTATTTTGCCAGTTATCTTAAAAACTTTTTAACAATCAAATTCAACTTAGGTTTAATACAACAAAGACTTCTTTATTGTTTATCATCAATGCAATATAACAATGATATTTTATTATACATTATATATAATCAAGATATAGCAACAAATTTTAATGCATTTATTTGATGAGGTACAACAGTTACTTCCTTACAGCAAAACCCTTAATTAGGAGTTACACTAACCTCTTTATTATGTGTCATTAACCAAGTATAAAAATAGTCTTTTTATTCAATGCCTCAAATATAACATCTCTTAAACACAGATTATGACGATATGTTTATCACATCTTTGATAAGGTGTAACAATTGCCTCTTTATTCAGTGTTCTTATCAAGGTATAAAGGGAAGTGAATACATATGCACTTTAACCACACATCATACCAAATACATATATCTAAAAGAGCTAGAACATTGTGACTGTAAGCTAGTATCTCCCTCCCATAACTATTTGTTATTATAAAATTTAATAAAGGAATTACAAATTTTCTCTGGTATAATCCAAGGAAGTATAACAATGAGTAATATATATTTTAAGTATGATACTAATCTTATAACTATCATAAACTGTTTCAGTGTTAAGAGACAGGAACTACAGAATTATGTTTAGGTCCAGAGAAAGAAACTATTTTGAGAGTAATGAGCATGATGGGAGCTATTATACTAAATAAAGAAACAAACACTTCTAGTCAAATAACAACACAAAGAAAACTTGCAAAATGAAGTTACATGAACAATTTGCAGGTAGTTTATGATTCATGCAGTTTGGGATAACTTTTGTATTTCTTCACATCAGTGTAGCAAGGAAACATGTAGAGTTTGGTCAAGAACAAACATGAAGTGTCTGATAAACTTTTTTTATTCTTACTAGTTGAGAACCAGTTAGATGGTTGGCTGTTGATACTTATTCATTGAAAAGCTTGATACTCATAAGGGGGATAACAAGCATGCAGAAAAGGTACAGGAACTATTATACTTCTCTAGTTTATATGGCCTATAACCAAGTGTAAGAGAAGTACTGTTCTAAGAAGGAAAATCATGTAAATGTGTCTTTAAATATTGTATACCTTGAAACTAGATTGGCTTCTTATGTTGAAAAAAAAAAGAGTTGATGAGAAAATGTGTACTGAAGATATTACATAGTGGTAGAAAGATATAACAATACAGAGAAATTAGTTATGGATATATCTTAGACAATATGCAGATGTCACTTTAAATATTCATTAGTAAGTTATTCTTATCAAATACAAAAAATGAGTTTAGATAGTCATTTTACCTGCATCTAGAATATCAATTCTATCAAATCCAAGTAAATGAGTAAACTGATCTTGGGAGTTCTTAGGTACAAAAGCTGTCCACATCCTCTGGTGGGAAGTATTTTTGTTTATAGGAAAATCATCCTTGTACCACTTGACTTCCATTCTACTTGATCCAGTAATGATACACTCCAGCGTCAGCTGACTTCCTACAGTAACCGGTAACTTCTCTGAAGCCTTCAGGTGTTGTATCCTTAGTGCTATGAATTTAAATAGTAATTCAGAAATGTGCTATATACAAAAAGCTTGTTGTTTCACTATTGTATGAACAACACAGATTCAAGTTTTCTGCTCCTTTTGTTTTGCAAGGACTTAGCATTTGATACAAAAAGGTAATGAATGTTCAATTATTTATTGGAAAATTTACTTAAAATTGAGTAAACAATACAAATAATAATAACAATCATGCATTACACTTATAATTAAAACATTATATATTTCATGAACGTTATTCCACTGTAATGTTACAAGAGACTACGAAAAATATTTGTAATGTTTATAATGTCATAATAAAGCTAATTAATATTATATTGAAATCCTTATTTGTAACTCCAAAAACAAACATTTTGTACTTTTTCTAACAAAGGAGGTAATTACCACTATATACAAATCACTATTTAGGCCTCATTTGGAATGGTATGTACAGCTTTGGTTTTGTTATGGCTTATCTAAAAAAGGATAATAAACTATTTGAAAGAATTCAGAGAAAAGAGATTAATGAATATCTGAATGTACAATGGGTTTCTATCTTATCCTGGTATTATAATATTATTTATTCTGAACATGAGCAGGTCTCACATATACAATGTTGTTAAGTTACATTTACTTTATTTCATGTTCTGTTTGTTGTTCTTAAAATTAAATAATCCATATTAATGTCTGGGGAAGACAGTATGTAAGGATGTTTACAGCAGTGCCCTTCAACTACTGCTCAGGTAATATTTAGAAGTTACAATCCCTCTTTGATGTAATGAGAATGCCCAATTATATGGATAGTGTGTGCTGTGCAAGATAACTCTGAGGATTCTTTAAAATTGTAAAACCTTAAATTTAATGGTCTGATATGAGATCTCAACTGAGTAAAGAACAGGACAGGAAAGGGTAATCAATTGAGAGAATCCAGTGAAAGCAAGGGTCTAATAAATTCAATACATTCAAGCAGATATACACATTGTTTGCATGTTTCATTATGTAATAAATATTGTTCATTTTGTATTTCTTCATTTTATGTTATTTGACACCATGACATCATGGTCAAATATCCAGTTAATAGCATATCTATCTGATCTAGAGCTAATTCAGTTCTACCTGAATATACAACATTAAGATGATTCCATGGATGGAAGAACCTATAGAGAAGTATAGTTTAAGTTTATTTATTTCACATTGAGAAATGAAATGTAAGAGGTGATTTTCTTAATGTTTGCAAGATTAAATAGAGGATTAATATGATAAAGGCCTATGACCTATTTGTGCTGTTAATATTATGATGTCAAAGTATGATAGTACAAAAGTGAAGGTTTGGAAAAATCAGACTAAAATGTTTTATTTTTTTGAACAGTTGACTTACGTCAGATACAAAATAGCTTTACAAGAGACTAAAAGTGGCTAGCATGTTACATATTTTAAATGAGAATCAATAACTACCCAAATAAAATGCAGGTTTAATTTTTACTTTTTTTTAAGTACGAGAGTAATGTGATATTTTTAGTGAAGCAAATGGTCTGTTATTTTCCATATATCTAATGACATAATAAAGCAGATTTTGAAAAAAACAAACACAAAAACTTATCCCTTCTCAACACTGTTACATGTACAACATTAATTGAGTAAAAATATTTGTTTAGAGTATTAAAGTAATTAACACTTACAAGGCGGGACTTCAAAGTGAAAGTAATTTGGTTCTACTCTGTAATCCTTTATTTGACCACTCTTAACAGTTTTTTCCACTAGGGTTTTCACTTGTTCTCTCTCATCTTTCTTGCCAAAAAAATGAAACTGCACTAGCCCATCATGTCTGAAATATGTGAGCAGAACTGTAATTTACTTCCAATGATGTTATGTCATTTTTAATTAAATTTGCTGATTTAACAACTAGAGTTTACAAACTTTTAGCAAATGTCTGTGCATAAAGGTTGGTTGATTGGTTGATTTAGTGTTTTATGGCACAAAGCAGCTAGGCTATCTGCGACAAACATCTGGTAAAAAGTTAAAATTAAAAAAAATTTGGTAAAATTCATAAAAGGAAATTAAGGTAAAACAAAACAAAGTTTAAAAACAAACATAATCAGCATAAAACCAATGTTTACATCTAGCCTACAATGTTAAGAGAAAACCTACAGTAATACAAGTTGTAAATGGCTTTCTGTAGCATAAGTGTAATTATCATAATTCACCAAAAAGACTAATAGGTGAGTACAAAAACCACTGTCAGTCATCTGAAGTTAACCTGTCCAGTCCTGGGTGCAAGTTATTTAATATTATGGCCATTTTCAAAAAGTAAAGTTGAGTTTTGATTGAATAAGAGCATGATATATATATATAACATCGATACACTCCCTAAGTGGTAAAAGAGAGTACATGGAGGATGTTCAGTGTTCTTGTACATTTGACCCATAGCTGCTTGATGTGTGGTATAAAGTTCAGCTTACGGACAAAGATAAGCCCCAAGAACTTCGTCTCAGGGACCACAGGCAGCACAACTTCACTGATACGGAGTTCAGGATCAGGGTGAATACCCCGTTGGCAGCAAAGTGCATGCAAATGGTTTTAGAGAGAAAGAAGTTAAAGCTGTTACCTCTGATCCACTTCAGTAAACGATTTAGGGCAGTCTGTAGCTGCCGCTCAATATACCTCATGTTCGATGACTGACATAAGATGTGAAAGTCGTCAACATAGAGCCCGTTTGCAACAGTGAGAGAGAGTTGTTCAGTAATGGCATTAATTTTTATATTGAAAAGTGTCACTCTCAAAACATAGCCCTGAGGAACTCCAAGTTCCTGTAGAAAAAAACAGGAAAGTGTCGAATCTACATGAGCTTGGAATCTCCTATCCATTAAAAAATTTTTATTAAAAATGAGCAAATGGCCATCTAACCCATATAAATGGAGATCTCGCAAAATGCCATACCTCCATGTTGTATCATAAGCCTTCTAAATGTCAAAGAACAATGATACAAGATGTTGTTTGAAAAAAGGCTTCTCTGATTGACATTTCAAATCGAATCAGGTGGTCCACGGTGGAGCGCTGTCATCAGAACCCACACTGGCTGGGCGAGAGGAGGTCCTTTGATTTGAGGAACCAAAGACAATGAGCAATAACCATCCTCTCTAAGGTTTTACAGAAACAGCTCGTCAAAGCAATTGGATGGTATTTGAAGGAATCTTGGGATCTTTCCCAGGCTTAGAGAAAGGTAGAACAATTGCCAGCACCAAGCATCAGGAAAAACATTCTCCTGCCAGATCTGGATAAAAACAACCAGAAGAATAGCAAGAGAAGCAGGAAATAGATGGCGCAGCATTTCATAGTGTACATCGTCAGGTTCACCTGATGTACTACCAGACCAATGAAGGGCCAGTTTGAGTTCCACCAGTGTAAAGGGGCAATTATAGTCATAGACAATCAGCTCAAAAGGAAAGACGTGATTGCTCTGCCTGAATCTTGATGGCTAAAAAGGTGTAGGAAAAAGCAGAAGTGCTGGATACCCTGGCAAAAGCTTTCACCTATAATATTGGTGATGTTCCAGGTATCAGATACTTCCTGGCCATCAGAGAGCAAGATCGAGAGAGAGACAGAATTATATTGCCCACTGACCTTTCCTATCTTGTCCCATATGACTTTGGAACTGGTGGTAGAAAATATGCCAGTTGTGAAATTAATCCAAGATTCCTTCTGGTTGATGTCTTAACCAACAAGCATGGGCATGGGATACTTTCCATAGATACCCCACACTCTCAAACTACATCTCCTTCCAGCAGGCTCATGCAAGGGTTTAGAAGTACATTGAGCAGCTGCTTGAATAATACAGTCAGTTAATGGCTTACAGACAATAGCAGGATCAAGTTCTGAGAGAGCAGAGAAAGAGGGCCAGTTTGCGTGATCCAGCTTCCACTGATGCAAGCAGGTCAGGTGGCATCGACCACAGCCAGTCTCTCTCAAAATTATAGGAAAATGATCACTGGCTCTTGGATTATTGTGAACCCTCCATGAAAAATGGGAGAATAATGTAGGGGAGCAAACTGAGAGATCAACAGCAGTAAATGACTGACTAGGTGCATGAAAATAAGTATAAGAACCAGTGTTGAAAAGAGAAAGGTTGTGATCAGAGAGAATATGCTCCACAGAGCAACCCCTACTATCAATATCAGCACTTCCCCAGAAGGGACGAAGTCCATTAAAGTCCTCCAGGATTAAAATGGGTGACACCAACTGTTCAATGAAGGCATCAAGGTCTGATTGATCATAGGTCTATCCAGGTGACAAGCAGAGAAAACAGTGATGGTATGATGAAAGGAAACACGGATGGCTACGGCCTCCAAGGGTATGTCGAGTGGCAAAGACAGGGTGGGCACATGCTGATCAAACAACAGTGCCACCCTTCCATGCACTCATCCATCACACAGCCTCTCATTTCTGTACAAATAAAACCACCAAAAGGTGAATGTATCTGCAGGTTTCAGAAATGTTTCTTGAAGCAAAGACATACAGGATGGTAGGAAGCAATCAGTGTTTTGATGTCATCCACATTAGAATGTAAATCTCAACAGTTCCATTGTATCAAGATGGCCATTTTTATTTATGTGTAAGCAAATTGGGTGGAGAACCCTTCTTTTTACAACCATGTCTCTTTTCTTTACTGTCCCTATTCGAGGGAGGCCTATCGACTTCCATGGATCCTGCCCTTGGTCGACTGGGCAGGTCTTTGCTGTTGGAAGGGGATTCCAGTGACTGAGGATAAAGACAAATGATCGTTTTGGATATTGGGGTAGGAGAAGAAGAGGTATCTGAGGAAATGCCTGTACCTAGAACCAAAGAATGTGGATCTTGGGATTTGTTCGAATGTTTGTAAGGGACAGAGATGGGTGTTGAAGTTGATTCATCAACTTTTTTAACCATGGAAATCAAAAGACTCTTCATTTGGTTTGAGAATGACTCTTTTCGAGGCACAGAGAGATTCATTTCCATTTCCACTGTTGTAGTGCAATGAAGTGCAGCAGCAAAGTCCGAAATGAATTGGTGGACAGCAATTTTCAAGGCTCAGAATAAGTAATGTTTTGAATCATCTTCAAATGCTGCACCTCTTTTTCTTCCAACCATTTAGGGTAAAAGCGAAAGTAGGATGGGTGAGAGCCATTGCAATTGATGCAATGTGGATCCAGTTCACACTCACAGGCATTGTAGTCCTTGCTATTGCAACAAGCACATTTCAAGGAACCACGATATGATGTCTTCAAGTGACCGAACTGTTAACACTAGAAACATCAGAGAGAGTTTAGAATGTATGGCCATACCTTGCAATTAAGATAATCTGCCTTGATGATGGCAGGTGGATGCAGTGATGTAAATGTTAAAATGAGGGCATTGGTTGGCATCATTATCCATCCTTCCAAGTGGAGATACACTTCACTGCAGAAACTCCTTGAGTGAAGAAACCAGCTGGAATTTCTTCAAATCCCTCTTAACACTAACTTCTTGTGATGAATTCAAAGTACCATGAGGCATAACCTCAATAGGTAAATCCCCAATCACCTTTGAATGCAATAAGAGTTCACTGTGTTGAGATATGAATGTTTCCACCAATATGTCATCAGATCAAAGCTTCTTTACTGACTTTGGAGAGCCAGCAAGTCCCTCTAGTACTTTCTGAACGAAAAAGGAAGACATTTGCCCTAAAGGTTTGTCAGAAAGATAATGTAGTATAAGAAAATGAGGTGCAACAAGTATTACAGATGTTGAAGATTGCTGCTCAGAATCTTCAAAATATGGTCGTTTACTTATGGACTGTTTTTTCACTATTTTATTTAAGTTTTTATTTGGAGCATCCATAATAAAAAAAGGAAAATTTCGGTGCCTACTGACCCCAACCCACCATGGAGTTCTACAAGGAAATGCACTACAATGTCAAACAAGGACACTGCAGCAATGCCAGGGTTTCGTGAACACCATACCCAAACATCAGCATCAGATACAATGTCCAAAACACCTGTTGAGAACATCCAACACTGGTATTTGGTTTACTCTAGCCCAAGTGGACCAGCCGATTGACCCAAGGGGGGCCACTCCAAGGCCTTACATCTGCAGGAATTCAAGGCCAAAGTGGTGTGTTAAGATTGTATCCCTCAACCACCAGGATCCTCTCCTTCCCTTCACGAGTCACTATGCACAGCAAACACATGGGGTGGATGTTTACATCCTAGGGAAGGTAAATGGAAAGAACAGAATCTTCCCTAGGAGGTCTCTTCACCACGTACAGGAATCCACAATGAGTGGTGTACTTAAAGGACAAATGTGATGTTCACTGGTTATTGTACCAATTCTTAATTATATTAAATCAATATATTAATTAGAAAAGGAAGAAGAAAAGGTATTTTCTGTTTTATTTTTCAAGCAAACTTTCAAAACACCTTTATGATATTTTACAAGTACTGAGCTTTCTGGTTTTATTATGGAAAATTTCCTGAGAACGTATGCAGCCATCCCCAATTTTACACTGCCTACATAGAGAAGGCAACCAATCTGTATCATCCATTGCCAATTCTTCAACTACTGTTTATAAACCAACTGCTAAAATGACCATCACATTGCATTTGATACAAGAACAATTGTTATAGTGCTTTTCAGTTCTTTAAGCCAGCAAAGAATGCAATACTAATAGTAATAGGTGTAAAACAAATACCCTATGACAAGTACACTTATAATCAAAATTCACCAACTTGTACAACATAATAATTATTGTAGCATTATAAGTGGAGTGTTTTCTACGTTAAAATATTTTCTTAGAATTGTAAGCTTTTACCTTCCTACGATATCCTTCATTATATAACAATAAACTGTGCAATAAATAAAAATTTGTTTGTTTGTGAAACAGTTTATAGTCAACAATCAAAAATAGATGACATCTGGTATTAAAGTTATTGATGATACAAAAATTCTGATAAATAAAGAATTAACAAAACATTTAAACTTTCATATAAATTGAAAAATCTTTATTTCTAAATAATATGTTACTGTTAAGCAACAGTGTGTGTAAATTTTTATACTGTTTACTGTTTAAAGACTGAGGTTTTGATTATTCAATTTATGTACAAGTTAAAATATTTGATTGTTAATTCTATATTTGTCGTATTCAATGCTGTTGATGACTTTAATAAACAGGAAAAAATTAAAAATCAAACAAAATAAATGCTGCAATCAAGCGAGGTAATACTAGTTGGATAGGTTTTAAAATAATATTCAAACCCTACAAAGTAGGGTTTGTGCTGGACAAGGATGAGCAGCTCAGCTGGTTGGACTTGTGAGGTCAATTCATGGGGAGAAGGAAGCTTTAATTGAATAGATGGTTTAGATTAAGTAAAATAAATATACATGTTTAGCACCCCTATCCACATCCTTTTTTTTTAGTTATTGTTTTTCTGTCACTCAAAGAAACAAAGAAAACTTCCAAATAAAAAATGAGATGAGAGCAGTTGATTTATTGTGCTTTTTTCTTTATTTTTTGTAATATAATCTCTATTATTTTGATGAAAAAATGAAATGACTTCTGTTTTACATGAACCTTTTGATAACAAAAACATTCATAAAAAAAGGCTGCTAATCTTCTTTCAAAGAAGTCATTTAGCAAAAAAAACACTTCTTCCTTCCTTATTTTTAAAAAAACTTTGTAGACTAAGCATGTTTTGTTTTAACTTGGCATTACATTTAAATAGGATAGAAGCTAGCTTGCCTGTAAGGGAAAATATAAACTAGGACTAGACAGTAGTGAGGGCCAAGATAAATTCAAAAGCAGTAAGAAATGGAGAAAAGTGTAGCATAGGAGATTAGTTAAGTAGTACTTCTAAGAATGGACTTAATTTTTATTGCTAGAAGAAATAAAACAGATTGCTTTATGACACTGGCAGGATTGGATGATATTCATATAAAATGGGAATTACTGAAACATTGTTTAACATAGAATATCTTGATGACAGAAATTTCTTTGAAATACATGGTTATAGGTTTAATAGTGACAGAGTTCTAAATGGAGGAGTAGCTTTACATGTAAAATATGAGTTATGTTCTGTTGAAGTTAAGTATATCAAAGTGATTGACTCTACATAAATTGGTATATCCTAGAGTCAAACCATAAGGAAGAAAGGTTCTTTTAAAACTGTTCAAAATGGTTTTCTTCACCAACTGGTCAAGAACCTACTAGAAACAATCCTATTTTAGATTTATTGTTAACTTCTATAAAGAAATGGTTGAGAAGGTGAAAATTAAAGATCACCTGGGGGGAAAGAAATCATTGGCCTGTTAGATTTAATGTTTTGTTGCATATGGAGATAAAGATTAACAATATTTTGGTTACAAATTTCAAAGAGATAAAACAAGAATTATCTTTGTGAATTGGGAAAGTGAGTCATCCAGAGACACTGATCAATGGTGGAAAATTTTAAATATTCAAAATGAACATATTCCTTATAAAAGAAAAATGATTGTTGCAAGTAAAAAAACAGGTTAGCTCACAAAGGGTATTAGAGAAAAAAATAAAGAAAAGCATCACAATTTTAAGAATTTTAAACTGACTGCATAATGGAAGATTACAGAAGGTCAAAAAGTTAATCAAACCAGAATTTTGGAGATCAAAAAGAATGTTTGAAGAAAGGTTGTCAGAAAATGCAAAAAGTAATAGTAAGGATTTATTTTAATATATTAAGGGTAAACAAAATATTAGGATGGAGGTAAGATCCTTGAGGGGTGATAAAGGAAGACTTGTAACTGATTATTATGAGATGGCCAGGTTATTAAATTCTATTTTTTTTTTCTGTTTTTACTAATGAAGATTTAAATACATTCATCTTGAATAGTTGATAGAGGGAAACAAGGCTGAACAAGATTGCCAAATTAATTCTCAGTTTGTCAAGATAAAATTCAAAATCTTAAAGAATGATAGGACTCCTGAGCCAGAAAGTATTTTCCCAAGAATTTTAAAGGAGGTTAACAACTAGATACGCGAGCCACTTGCTACTACTTTTTTGTAAGTTCTTGAATAGAAGGCAGATACAAAAGAATAGGAAGTAAGCTAATGTTACTCCTCATTTTAAGGAAGGTAACAAAAATTATCTAAGTAATTATAAGCTTAATAGTCTTACATCAGTTGTAGGAAAAGTTCTGGAATGTCTCATAAAAAACTTCTTTCAAATGTCATTTAAAAAGTTGAGAATTGTATTGAATAGTCAACACGGTTTTTCTAAGGGAAAATCTTGCTTTAAAAATATGTTGACATTATTCATAAGGGTAAGGGTATATATTTTGTGTATCTGGATTTTCAGAAAGCATTTGACAAGGTGCTACATACAAGGCTTTTAAAAAATTATCTCTACAGGTGTGGAGGATAACTTAGATAACAGGATAGAAGAGTGGCTGAATGGAAAAAACAGAGGGTTGTTATAATAAATCATGTTTAGTCAAACTGGATTAATATTGGAAGTGATGTTCCTCTGGGCTCAGTCTCAGAACCTTTGCTCTTTTTGATTTACATCAAGGACACTGATGAAGGAACAGTAAAAAAATTACATAAATATGTATATGCTATTAAGGTCTAAGGTGTTAGCTGTGAGGAGAATGCTGCTTATTTACAAAAGGTTTCATATCATTTAAGGAGTTAGGCAAATAAATGGCAAATGAGTTTTAATTATGATAAATGCAAGATAATGCATGTGGATTATAATTTAAATTATGAGTACAGTTTGGATGAGAATAACTTTAACAGTATAATGAAGAGAAGGAATCTTTGCTTAATGGTTGATCAGTCTCTTAAGCTATCCAAGCAGTGTACTGTTGCTTGTTGTAGGGTTGTATCTACAGAAGTAATGAACAAAAGTCTAAAGAGGTGATAATTTCATTATATAGGTCACTGGTTTAGCCACATTTAAAGTATTTTGTTCATTCTTTGGTTCCTTACTTTAGAAACAACATTGAATTATTGGAAAGAGGTAAGAGAAGGGATAGTACAGTGATACCTAAGATGGAGAGGTTTTCATACAAAGAAAGTTTAAAATCTCATAAATTCTCTTCTGCTGGGTAAAAAAATAAAGAGGGGATCTGACTAAAGTGTTTAAAACTGTTAAGGGAATTGACAGTGTTGATGCATTTATTTTTTCATTCTTAATGGTGAGAATAGTAGAACTAAGGAACATAAATATTAATTTTGACTAGGAAGGAGTCATCTTCAGTTAAGACAGTTTTATTTTTCTGACAGGATGGTTGCCCTCTGGAATGTGTTCCCTTCAAATTTTATGGTAGCAGCAACTTTGAATAAGTTTAAACAAAGCTTGATAATATACAAATGATTAAAGGCTGGTTTTAAGATCTTTTTTTTTAAATTATCCATTTAATAGCTTTAATTTAGTTTAGAGAATAGGATAGCCAAAACAGACCAAAAGATCTCTTGTTGTCCCCAAAATGTTAAAAAAATTGTTCTATACACTACTGTCTGTTGTATCCCATCCAGTCTAAAGAGCTCTGAATTGAGCAAAACATGTCATTAGTAATGGACTGACAAATACAGCATGGTTAATATACAAGTATTATGTACTCTTCCAATTGTTAAAATTGTAGATTAAAACATGTATTAGGCTTAATACTAATGTTTTATGACAACTATAATTTTAATCACTTTTTTTTTATAACCTTCACTGACCATCTGACCAGTATATTAACCTTTAACTACAATATTCTTCGTACTTTTTTATTCTGTCACTCCGTAGCTTTAAATATTTGTTAATAGGGAATTAGGCATGACAATGTTGTTAATTTACTGTAATTATAAAATGTAATAAGTAAATTATTGAAATAATTTGGTAAAGAAATGAAACAAATAACTCGCCTTTTACAGAGTCTATAATACAGAATGAAATACGATACATAAAAAATATATTTTTTTATTCCTATAGCCTACATGAAAGTAATTTTTTTTCAAATTTTCTGTTATGTGCAATCTTATATTTTCATGAAAACCAATTTTTTTTTGGCATCCTGAAAGTAGTTTTTGTTACACCTAATACTAAAATAGACAGTGGACAAAGTATAATATTTAATTTTCAAACACATACATTCATATTTCGAATTCAAGTAGAATTACTTGACCATGAATAACATTTTGAAATAAATTATACTTTGGTAATGTGGATCATTGGTGTCACCACTGAGGTTAAAAGCTATCTAACCTTAACATTTGTCTTATCAACCAAAGCTTAACACCCTTTCTACTGATATTAATTATCCAAAAAATTTGAAAATTAAAAATAAAACAACCAAAATGTATTTATTTATTTATTTTTTTTTACAAATCTGGATAGTAATTAAGTACATGTAATGGATTTCTATAAAATTTAATTTCTTACTTGAATTCCAAAACCGTTAAATTCTCAACTATGGACAGATTGCGTTGAAACAAAGAAGACAGCTGAAAGATAATATAAATTTAGCACTTTGTGGCTTGAAATTAGTAGGATATCAGAAACATCAAAGCACTTAATATTTAATATTGAGAAATAGCACCCGCAATTATTAATTCGGAAGTATATGTCAAATATCTTTATAAAACTTTAAGCAGAGTTGGATTTTTTTTATTATAAAATATGTCATTTATAAAACTTTTAAGTCGTAATTACACATCAACAATATAAACGTCTAAAAACATAGCATTCAAAACAATATTTTCTTCCAAATAAAACACGTGTTATCTACCTATTTAGAAATTAAAATTCTTTTACAATCTATTAGTACTAACATGCGCAAACAACATTACAGAGAAAACTGACACGTGTCTGCTGAGTGTTGTTTAAATATATACATATATGTTTGTTTGTTTTTTATTTCGCACAAAGCTACTCGAGGGCTATCTGTGCTAGACGTCCCTAATTTAGCAGTGTAAGACTAGAGGGAAGGTAGCTAGTCATCACCACCAACCGCCAACTCTTGGGCTACTCTTTTATCAACGAATAGTGGGATTGACTATCACAACATTAAAATAACTTATTATTAGCTCTCAGAGCCAATCTGCCAGACGCCCCCCCCTTGGCCCGGCATGGCCAAGCGCGTAAGGCGTGCGACTCGTAATCCGAGGGTCGCGGGTTCGCGCCCGCGTCGCGCTAAACATGCTCGCCCTCCCAGCCGTGGAGGCGTATAATGTGACGGTCAATCCCACTTTTCGTTGGTAAAAGAGTAGCCCAAGAGTTGGCGGTGGGTGGTGATGACTAGTTGCCTTCCCTCTAGTCTTACACTGCTAAATTAGGGACGGCTAGCACAGATAGCCCTCGAGTAGCTTTGTGCGAAATTCCAAACAAACAAACAAACAAACCAGACGGCCCCCACGTCCGGGTTTTAATCGTTGCTAACCCCATGATCTTTACAAGGTCGAAAAAACATTCGTCACAATAAGTTCACAACAAAAGTGGTTTGTACACCTCGAAAACGATAAAATATGTTGACTCATAGTAAACATCTTGTGACCCCAAGTGTCGCGATCAACGGTTTGAAAACACTGTCCCACAGTCTCTCTTTTGCATACAAAATACAAGTAATTTCCCATAAAATAAGAAGTATTAATTAACAATCATAAATATCTTTTCATATATGAAAATGTTTGGTTAATTTAACTTATTTAACCATTCGTTTCTAGCTTGTTTAAGTCTACGTTAACATCATAAGATGCTAATCGCAATTTAAGGGTTAAAAAGGCACCGCTAATCAACAGCAACTTTATAAGATGTATTTGAGTAATGTTCTATATATGTCTGGATTTGACTTATGATTTAATACATTTATCATGTCTTGATAGTCAATACAGAATGTTTACATTTTGGATCTTTACTTACCGCAATATCTAGCTGCAGCTTTAACTCCCTTGACTTTACTGTATTCAATGAAAGTAGATCAAGGCTAGCATGTTTGAAGCCATCCATTTCCAGAGACAGAAGTTTGAAGCTAATAACGTATCGAACTCTTTCTGCTGGGTTCAGTAAAATAAAAAATTATAGGAGACAATAAAATATATTAAAAAAAGAATCTTAGCTTTAACAATGTTTATCAAATAATAACATAGCTCTAGGAGCAGTCAGGTACAAGAATTGGTAATTAAAATTATTTCTATTAATTAATTTAATACGTTTATAACTATTCCAGATAATAAAGTATATTTATAACCAAACACCTGTCACAGTGATTGTTTGTAATAGTTCCTTGTCTTCACCCAGATATACCTCTATACCTTCTAGGAATAATAGATTTATAAACTACCTTTATGAACCTTCTAAAGATAAACGTCTCTTGCATTTATTATGGTTAATCAAATTAGAACAACCTTACTGTAGGAGTGTGTGTGTTTTCTTATGGCAAAGCAACATCGGGCTATCTGCTGAGTCCACAGATACCGTAGGAGGTAAAAGGAAAAAGCGAAATTATATTTTTCCACACTTTGATTTTGAATTCAAAATGGACAAATTAAGAGGAATATGAAAAAAAAAAATCTGTAATTTTTATCATACTTTTTAGGCCTAGTACAAAGTCAGATTAAGGAGATGGGGGAAGCAGGCAGGTTTAGTAGTAAAGCATTCAGACCAGAATTTTATAAGTAATTCAAATAGATGTCAATACTATGTTTTATTGACTACAATTTAAGCGCTACACAAATACAAGCAATGGGCAGATAATATAGAAACATTAATTCTAATATTTATAATTTTTTGTTAAACACAAATATGTCTAATGTACTATCTGTGTTGTGTCCACAAGTGTCTAAAACCAGTATTTAGAGTTTTAAGCCGTTAAGAGTTTTAAGAGTTATCTAGTAGGGGCCACTAAATGTAATGACAGCAAATGTTATTGTTAAATGATGTTTGTTTGTTTTGGTATTTCGCACAAAGCTACTCGAGGGCTATCTGTGCTAGACGTCCCTAATTTAGCAGTGTAAGACTAGAGGGAAGGTAGCTAGTCATCACCACCAACCGCCAACTCTTGGGCTACTCTTTTATCAACGAATAGTGGGATTGACCGTCACATTATAACGCCCCCACGGCTGGGAGGGCGAGCATGTTTGACGCGACTCGAGCGCGAACCCGCGACCCTCCGATTACGAAGCGCACGCCTTAACGCGCTAGGCCATGCCAGGCCTTGTTAAATGATCAAGAAAATGTTATGAAAGATTTCTTAAATTTGGTTAATCACAGAACCACACAATAGTCTATTTGTGCTGTGCCCACAACGCGTATCAAAACCCAGATTTTAGCGTTATAAGTCTTCATCCTCACTGCTGAGCTACTGTGGGACCATTTATGAAACAATACGCTAAAGAAAAATTATTAATTAATAGGTTTATATTAAATGACTAACATCACTGTTGTCACAGCAATACAACTGTAAATATCTGTTTTATCACGAGTTTTCCAGTTTTTAATTAATCGTTTAACTTTACTCTTAATCTGGATGACCTTCGACGAGATGTCCGGAGCAATTTTACCCATAAACACATCTCTCTCTTCCAGCATACGCTCATGGTCTTTTTATTTCTAGTATTTCATCAGCTTATTGCGTAGAAAACGTAATCTTATTATTTGCTCACAACAATGATAAAATGACTTACACATTCGCATCAATTTGTTTTAATAATTCAAAGTGCTAAAATTGTGGTATTCCATTTTAACAAACAACTATGTTTCTACATCTTAATAAATAAGTCATTTTAAAACTCAAATTGCAACACTTATTTAATAATTCGATAGTTGTATTGTAATTACAATTAACTAGATTTTAAAGCTGGATTCAAGATTAGCATAAGCAGCAAAAGAAAATTGTCAACACAAGTGTGTAAATAGTGTTTCCGATAAAGAGATGTTACACAAACGTGATTTTAACTCAGCAAAACAGAATATACGAAGGATTTGGTAAGGAAGAACAAATGTAATGATTGCATGATGAAGAAACGAAGCACGAACAGTTTAAGAGAAAAAAAGAAAACATTATTGAGCTTTAGAGTAAGCTAGTACAATGAAAGAAAAGTAGTTACTAAAACGTCGACATCAATTACACAGGTCTGCGTATTTAAGCTTCATAAAAGTTATTTTGGTTTCAGTAACGGATTTTCCGTTACTCAACTAGACAGGCTTTGAAAGTAGTATTCATATTTTGTTATCAGTTGTTGTTTTTTTTTTAATTAAGCGCAAAGATAGACGAGGGCTATCTACTCTAGCAGTCCTTAATTTAGCAGTGTAAGACTAGAGGGAAGGCAGCTAGTAATCACCACGTACTGCCAACTAATAAGATACTAATTTTTCCAATGAATAGTGGAATTTACCGTAACATTATAAAGGCTCTATGGCTGAAAGGGTGAGCATATTTGGTGTGACGTGGATTCAAACCGTGTGAATATTGTTATTAAGATGTAAGGAGCAACTAAAAACAGTAATCTAGATTCAGATTTTGAAAATTTCCTTACTGAATCCATTATATGGAGGTTATATGGATTTTTTTAATAAACAGGGATCTATAAACTGTATTTTATTTCACGTAAACTGACATTAAGTTATAAAAGATCATTAAAATTGAGTTTATATGTTTATAATAAAAAAAAACAATAATGAGTCCCCCGTTTAGAGATAAATGTTTGTGGACTCTCAAGATTGGTTATACGTATTTCAAAATTGACAATAACATGTAAATACTCGTTCAAACAAAATTTGCGTAATGTTTATGCGCAGTTGGAGTTTCCTGTGCATTTTGACAGATTTTTGATTTACTGGTACATGTAATAACACTCAGTTGTACTTATATATATAACATTTATATATATTATATATATTACACTCAGTTAAATACATATCTATGTCTCCTCACGTTTTGGAATATTCTCATAATTTGCACAAAACGACTTAACATCCTCTATGTATGCCACAATTTGCAAAAAACGTCATAACAAAAGCCCAAATTATGGTTTAGGGGTGAGTATCAGATTTTACTTATCCGATCTTCTTCAAAGTAGTGATTAATAATTTAGGAATTTTTCAAAATAACAATATAAATTCAGATGCTAAAAATTTATAAGCTAGAGTTTCATATGGAGATCAAAGTTGTTGTTTGTTGTTTTGTGTGGAGCTCTCAGGATTAACTGCATCATTGATTAACATTGAATATTTTGTTCGTGTAGTGAATCATTCGAAATAAGTACCACGTTTATATTTTCCGAAGTTTCTTATTGTGTTTTTAAATGAGGACTATAGGTTTTTCGTTTGGTTCTCAGGACTGACGTATTTGAAAATTTAGCAAGAATATTGTCCTTAAAACAAAAGAGCAAATTTTAACAGTCAGTGTTTCTCGTGAATTTATACGGATACTGTGATATTAAAAACGAAACTGTGCAAGAAGTTTGTATTTTAGAATGACTTGAATAAACTGAACTCAAGTATTTTGACGCAGCAGGAATGACATGACAAAGAAAGAACTGTGAGGACAAACTATTATGGTTGTTGAGAGTACTAAGTCCGACTGTTCACCACAAAGACTAAGTAAGAACTCTTTTTCAGTAAATACAAAACCGATGTTTTTGCTGCTATTTGAGCCAACCAATTACAAATCGGTAAGCTCCGTTAGCGACAGCTCTCTCTTCGGATGTGACGGACAGATCAGCATCTCACAAGATCAACTAATTCTCTTCGGAATCCGACAGACCAATGAGAATACGGAACATTCAAGGACTTTCTGTTCCCAAGTGTGAGTCAAAAAAATATAAAACATTTTGTAATATGTAATATATTTAAAATTGTAGAAAGTTGTAATTATTCCAGGGTTAAAGTATTAAGTTTAGACAGAATTAAGAGATGAGAGTGGAGATTAAATACTGACAGATTTATAGCTTTAAACGTAAAAATTCAGGAATGACACAAATAAGTCAAGGTCAGATATGAAATCCATATGAGCTTGTTTTATATTTTTATTCAACATAGCAAGGGAAACACTACGTGACATGTTCGTCTTCTTACATAACATCAGTAGCGAGAATTAAAATTAAATGTTCCAGTCGTTTAGAAAAACAGAAACACAGGACTGTATAAAACGAGCATTCCAATAGTGTAAAACAAAATTTAAAAATAAGCCTCTTTTTTTCATTATTGAAGTTGGTTTTGTATAACTCTAGAACTAGGATTGACCTTCACATTATAAAGCCCCCACGGCTGAAAGAGCGAGCATGTTTGGTGTGACGAGAATTCAAACCCGCGACTCTCAGATTATGAGTCGAGTGCTTTATCCGCCTGGTCATGCCGGGCCGTGTGCTAGTGAAATCCTAACAACTTTGTGTAATAAATAGTTGATTAGTGAAAATATATTTTAATAACTGGTATTCAAAAGTCAGATGTTTTAGACTGTTTGAAATTTTATTAGAATGTCAAAAAGAATAAGAATTTTCTTAGCACAAATCATTAAAGCTTGCGATTCAAATATTTAATACTCATAATTTTGTTGCCAACTGATAGCAGAATATCTTTAACATGACAGCCATATCACATATTTGAGATGGCTTTATAACTAAACATTCTTATTAAGGTCTACCCTAACTGTGTATCCGTGCTATCGAACCTAGTTAGGTGAAACAACTAAAAAAATAGTTTATCTTTTATTGTGCCAAAAACCCGTCGTTTTACTCTTAAAATAAAATGATGTCTCTAGACCAGGTGACGAAACTCACGTTTTACTTCAGTTATTTTTATCACACTCCTCGTAAACATTCTTTTGTGAATTTCAAATCAAACGTTTGTAAAAACAGCATTGCAGTCAACAACAACGCAAAAGTATGATATACGATTAAAAGAAATTTAAATTACACCTGTATGGTATACATTAACTACTTAGGAAGAAAGTTAAATTAAATCCGTGAATTTGTTTGTTTGTTTGTTTGTTTGTTTGTTTTAAAGAAACGCCATACTGAGCTATTTGCAGCTTCCACCGCGGGGAATCGTACCCCGGATTTTATTACCGCAAAACTGTAAAATTATCGCTGTCCACCTAGAGACATTTATATGGTATATTATGTTCTTAACAGAAAAATAAAATTAGATAAGTGTAGCAGTGTATGTGCTTAACAGAAAAATATATTCAAATGAGTGTAATGGTATATTACATGCTTAACAGAAATCTGAATGAAAGTGGTGAAGTAGTGTACTATATGCTTCATAGAAAACTATAATTTAAGAAGGAAGTTTTCAAATTGAACTTATACTACAAACAAAATCGGCTAGAATGGTTTAATATTTTACATTTTCACTTGGATTCTTCGTTTAAATTCGAGCTTATCACTATATCCGTGAAGCAAGCATTCAAGAAAGTTTATCGTAAACATGAGAATATATTACGGTTTCTGTTCAGTAACAATTACCTCTTTCGAGACAGTAATTAAAATCATCCGTCAGTTGCTGTCCGGGAGGACACGTGCATATATTAGTACTGCTAAGTGTTTCCTTGCACAAATCAGAACACCTCCTCTGTTCACATTCACGAGGTTTGGAATCTAGAACATTAAACAAAACGCATGAACATTCTCTAATAGTAACACCGGCACGACGCACTGTGTCTTTATCGCCAGTGACAGAAAGATCTAGTTTACGTAAAATGCAGATGTTAATTTTTATTTTAACTGCATTCTTTTTTTAAGATTTGAGTAACGCTTTCTACTTGTGTTGAAAACCCCCGAATAGAAAAGGAATTTACTCATTTGTCACCATACAATTCGCTTGTCCAAAGATGAAACCGAAAAGAACTTATTATAGAAAGTCTTATCATAAATGGGTAGTTAAGGCGGTTTATTGTAAGGATTTAAACTTCAATAGAAAAAATAGTAACACATAATTAAGCCAGTGGAACGTACGCATTCAATATATATGTATATATATACACACACACAATTACACATAGGTATATAAATATATATACTGCACCTACATTTTTTACAATTGAAGTAATACCTAAAATATAGCAGGAAATATACAATAATACCACATCGCCATGGTATACATAGGTTTTAACAAAGGATTAGAATGTGAAATTAAATCGTACACTATATATATATAGTAAGGAGCTTATTGTTATTTATCAGATGTATATGGAAATATATATTTGTACACATATGTATTACTTTAAAATATACAGTTTTGATACTAGGCTGCTGTTTTCTACAAATATAATACACCTCAAAATTATATCATTCATTTACGTATTGAACATGACTTATTTCAGATGAAAATTATCAAAATTTGTTTACAACGTGTGAAAGACTCAGACTACTTAGAGTTTTTCGATTGCTAAGATTTATAAATCTTCAATGTACAACCTACCCTTCCTGTTATGATATCTTTTTTGTTGTTTCCTTTCGCAGAAAACGCCTTCATAGCCGGAAGGACATTCACATCTCCGAGCTCTGGATCCAATGTAGTGCCTATAGCAACACAAAAAACAGTAGTTAGAAAATTCAGTAACTGTCCGTGTTGTGCTGACGTGTGAGTCAAACACAATTTTCAAGTTCTGCTAACGTTTTATGGGCAAATATTGAATTTAGGTGAAAAAACAAAGAGCTGATATCCACTGTATGAAAATTGTATTAATACTTGTTTATATTCAGATATATTAAGTTGAAATTATAGTTGAGTACATGATTATTAATTAAGATTTGCACATGAGAGTCTCTTTACAGTTGTTATTTATTTTCGTAATTATCCGGATTTAACGACATTTAATCATCGTAAACGCTTCTATTGAAAATTATTACTAACCATTTAATTGGCACTTTTCATCAGCCGGGAGAGAAAAGAATGTAGGAGAAAGTTTTACGAGTACAAACTAGTGTTAACTAGATAGTTTCTCGACAAGGGTTTCTTACGACACTCACCGCTCTTCTAATTGGGTGTTATTTAGTTTTATCCTTTACCTCTCATCTTTGTAACATTTCTCACAAAAGCAGGCCTGTTGGAAATCGATTTTATTAGTTCTAACTTATTTCACCACTTTCTACAAGGCTTTTATCCGAGCTTTCCTTTAGTTACGAACATTTCAACATATAAATTAAAACATTAGTAAATGTACATTTCATATCAAGGTACAGCGACACTGTAGCTTCAATAAAACATAGCTTTAATCAAATTGGACGCATACAATAATTTCACACCTACACCGTAAACACCTCATTGGAACGCACAGCTAATAATGTATCATGGTGTTTTTGAGTCCATTTTAACTCAGTGATAACCTAAAGTAATTTAGGTGCATGAATAATGTATGATATTGCACATAATTTATTATTCGATGTCATAGAGCGGATTAATTGAATAATGATTCTATTACAGATTTCGATTCTTTTCACCAAAAGTGAAATTGAAAATATTTGTAACGTAGAAGCTGATTCGCTGAATCCACTGTTGCGGACTATAGTTTCGCCTGTACAATACTTATGAGCATGGACGACTCAAGTAAACCAAAGATACACTTAGATCTCTTAAAACCGTGAAATGTATACAATATTTGTTGTTGTTTTTTTAGTTTTGGTATGTGCAAGACGTATATACATACATATAAATAAATACTTCTGTTTGTTACTTTATAATAAATAGCTTTATTCTACAAAGATACATTCAAGAATATAATATTATTTATTTGTCATTTGAATATGACTAATGGGTGATGACAATTTAGAAAATGATCAAAATTTCTTTGAAACGTTTTGTAAGAGTTTAAACCGCAAAGAATAATTTCGATTTATTTCAAACTCATTTGTGAGAGAAAACTATATCTCAAGTTGTTGCCAGAAAAAAATTGTTTTTTGTACGTTTTGTAAATGTAAAGAAACATTGAATGCAAATTACTTATAATAATTTCCTCTTGAGAAAATAAACCTTGATTTGAAAATACTTCCTGATTTCGAAACCTCTCATTTGCTCTACTTGTCTCACCATTAACTGATGTGCTTACCTCAGATATCTCACCTTCTGAGGAAGTAGCAGCATAATTAAGATTGCAGTACTAGAAACCCGATTTTTGTTTATTTCTCCTCAAACTGTAATTTTCAGTAATTTGAAATGGTGTCTAGTAGCAGTAAATTTATGTTCTCGCTGTCTTTAGAAATAACATAAACTAAAGAAAATTACAGCTCTTGTTATAAGCCTTCATAATTTATAAGTTACATCATACAACGAAAAAAACTTTTACTTATAAAAAGTTCTCAACCCTAAAATAGACGAAATATCTCGAGCAAATTCTGTTGATCTGAGAAATGAGAATGATTTATGTCATATTTTCCTTCCAGACCCTGCCTCTTATTAAATATCCGCAAAATTAATTTTTAAATTAATAATTAGGCATAGAAAAAGTGTTTTTTGTACGCTGTACTTTAATTCTGTATTCATATAATCATGATTTAAAATGATGCTTTAATTGTTGTTCAATACACATACATGAGTGTTTGTGTTCGATTTAATCAAGTGTAGAGACATTCATTAGCTTTACTTTTTATTGCAAGATCTCAACTCTTATAGCAGAATTCTATTTGATCAACAAAAAAGGATTTCTTATTATTAAGGGAGTGATTTTTAACCCTTAAGTTATTGACTTATTTTAAACTGTTCATCGTCTGAGCGGTTCTACATATTGCATCACAGTGAGTGTAATTTCGTGTGTTTTATGTCACATAGTGTACACAGCCAACCAAAACTGTGGGAAATCACTCATTTTCTATGTAAAATACATAATGGGTCGAAAGTGTAACTAGTTGAACTAATTAAAATATTAGTGGTGTTTATAAACTTTTTGCGTATGTGTGGCATATTATTAGTGATTCTGTCACCAAGAAAAGTCATGGATCCCGAAGCAATATGATGCATGACTGATTTAGAAAAGTATGGTTAAAAAACCTGAATGGGATTACATTAAACACATCAATAATTACAGTGTTAGAGGGTTTGTTTGTTTTTGAATTTCGCACAAAGCTACTCGAGGGCTGTCTGTGCTGGACGTCCCTAATTTAGCAGTGTAAGACTGGAGGGAAGGCAGCTAGTCATGACCACCAACCGCCAACTCTTGGGCTACTCTTTTATCAACGAATAGTGGGATTGACCATCACATTATAATGCCCCCACGGCTGAAAGGGCGAGCATGTTTGGCGCGACGGAGATGCGAACCCGCGACCCTTAGATTACGAGTCGCACGCCTTGGGGTTAGAGGGATATAACCAGAATGTTGACTGGCACTCGAACGGAATCTTCCACAGCACCTGTGACAACGGTAATATTCAAACATTCTTAAGGTATTATTTTAACACAATGTTTTAACAAACCACGTACCTGACCAGGAGAAATTGACGACATTTGTACCCTCAATGGCCCCTTTCTTAATACATTTGCTTCATGATATTATTTATATATCATTAATACATTATTTTTACCTATAGTTTTGGGAACAATATTTTTTTTCATTGTGGTATAAAGAATACAGAAGAATAAAGAATAATATCGACAGATTTGTTTGATACTATCTATAATGATAAAAGATTAAAAATCGTCTGGATAACACATATCCCAGACGAAATAAAATTCATTTCATGCCTTCTAGAACATGTAACAAAAATACAGTTACGGTTTGTACATAAAAATACTTCTTAATAGTGAAAAATTACCGATTCCAGGTGGTTCAGCGGTAAGTCCAGGATTTTATAACGCTATAAACCAAGTTTCGATATGCCCGGTTAGTAAAGAACAAATAAAATACAGCGTGCTTATAAGAAATCAACCAATCAAATTCACCTCGTATATCATATTAATAGCACTATATCGTTTTGCCTTATTCTATTCACTAAGTTTTTTTTTTATCTTTGACTCTTAAGTTTCAAGCCCTTCTCAACTTGTTTTGCCTATATATTTTAATATGATACGAAGTACTGTACAATAATATTTTATTTTTATTAAAAAATGCTTCTCTCCCAAGTGGCTCAGCCAAAGATCTAAGGGCTAATAACGCTAAAAATCGTGTTTGGATACTCGTGGTGAGCAGAGCACAGAGAGCTCGTTGTGTTACTTTATGATTAGCAAATAAATTGTCAAAACATAGTTCGACATTTAAAACTGTCTATATGGCTCTGTAGTGAACGATGAAGAAATTCCAATGTTTCTGGTTTGTTTTTTTGTTGTTTTTTTACATTTCCAGCAGTGAATCCCTTTTCTTTTCAGTAATATTTCAGTAAAAATTGAAAATAATTGAATAGAATCATAATGTACATCAAATTAATTTATAATTAGAATGGTCAAATACGCTAAAGTTACCTTTTAATCCTTTTTGTTGTCTTTCAAAAGTGGCCCGGCATGGCCAAGCGTGTTAAGGCGTGCGACTTGTAATCTGAGGTTCGCGGGTTCGCATCCCCGTCGCGCCAAACATGCTCGCCCTTTCAGCCGTGGGGACATTATAATGTGACGGTCAATCCCACTATTCGTTGGTAAAAGAGTAGCCCAAGAGTTGGCGGTGGGTGGTGATGACTAGCTGCCTTCCCTCTAGTCTTACACTGCTAAATTAGGGACGGCTAGCGTGTTTATGAAGCAACGGGCCGCGAACCGCAAATCTTCGAATTCAGTCAGAGTACGCTTACTATTATGTAACACTCTGAAAAAGGCTGAAAGCTCGCAACAAAAAATAAAAAATAATGTGGCCAATGTTCCCGTAATATACTTAATTAATTCTTACTTCAATTTCAGAACATCATTCAGATGTCTGGGTGTCAGAAGAGAGCACGGATGTTACGTAGTTCAATGACGTTATTTTTTGTAATCCAATTAATATTCAAATTTCTGTCAAGTACTAGTTATATCTAAATACTTTCATGTTCAGCGATGACTTTAAAAGGGGAAATGTTAATCGAACCTTATAGTCGATACTCTTGTAACATTCATCGTAACTCAAGTCTTATTTTCAACACTTGTTATCTACTGTCAGCAATCTCTTGAAATTGTAAGTCAGTTCGCAGCTTAATCCATTTTGTATTACAATGGTTTTAGTTGCAACTGAAAAACGTTTTCAAATTAAGTGGATGTGCATATCTGATGTAAATAAAACGGAACGTGACACCGTTTCTTGCTTATCTTGACACTGATAGTTGTTAGTGTTGTTAGATACAACTGAACAGCTTTAGGTTGGGACATGAGCTAACATTTTGTCGTTCGCTTCAGTAGCACTCGTCATATTTATGATTATGTATGTTACTCTTTATTTCTAACTTGACTACTTTCTATATGACTTACAAATAAATACACATTACTAGACGTTCACGTTAAAGCGGTAGCATATTTGTAAATTACGTGGAACAATTATCAGTCGTTAGGTTACAGAGTAGTCACGTGCCAAATTTTTGTGCTTTAAGTACAATATAAATACAGATTGAAAAAAACTAGACACCGGATTTCAATACGTGCGGTTGGTACAGTACAGATAACCTCTTGTATAGCTTTGTGCTTAACTACAAATAATCAATCAGCCAATCTCATATAGTTAGGTTTGAATATAAGATAATTTCTCTGAATCATTGCAAATGAAAACCTTATTTTATATACCGTTCCACTAACAGAAAAGTTTCGACATGTTACAAACGAAAAGCTATAAATGATTATTTGTGAAATATTTTAAGAAGCAGTACATGTAATTGTGAGTAAACATATTTCTGTTAGACGTACTTAAGAAGAAAAGATGTTTCTTGAACTCACCTGCAGTTTCCTCCGTTCAAGCACATTGTATCGTTGGAGTTGGGTCCACAGACAGGTGAATATTTACATTCACTTCCGTAATATGGATAGAAACAGTTGCACGTGTAAGTCTTAAAGGTTCTGGAAGCATAACAAACACCGTTAAAGGAACAGTGGTTTTCAATACATGGATCTCTTCGCCGCTCATTCTGTTTGTCAATGATTTCGTACGTGATGTTGAAACCATATACGTCAAGGAAAAAGTCCATCACTCGCATGTGGACGTTATCACGTTCAGTAACTTCAAAATCCAACACTAAAAAACTTTTGAAGCCAATGTATTGAGTTGGTTCAGCGTCCGAGCTGACAATTCCCAAATCTTGTTTCGATAATGTAATGGATTCGTCATAATAATCATATTCTGAGATTCGAACCCCTTCTCTCATATAGAACTGAGTGAAATATATGGCAATGCTTTTGTTCCGAGGAGCTTCTAAAACCCATTGACACTTTATTGGGACAGGATAACGTCTCGGGAAGTTGGGTGTTGAAATTACACCAAAGGGGGCTGTTAACCACCTGTTGCAACCTGTAAACCATATTTCTTGACTTTTCGATGGAATTTCTTCACATGTGGTGAGTAAAAAAAGTGGCAAAAGAAACCATAGCAATGACGTAGACTTGAACATCAAGGACCATTGAAGGAAGACGATAGTTTTCCAGTACACATGCTTCTCGGTTGACAAATACGTTTTATTCCTTAAGGCCATCCTTCACGTTATTTTATAGGGTCGTACCATCTCTGAATTATGCGAGTCGTAATTTTGTCTTCAGTTTTTTACAAATATCTGGAGTAAACGTTAGTTCTCTGAGTGTTGACGACATTGAAAATACATACATCTACGTGAACTCATCTGCAATTTCAAATATAAGAATAATACATGTAAAATGAGAAACATAAATATGGACTGCATCATGAAGTTTCAAGGTGACGGACAAGTTGATGTTAAGATCAAAATGTCTTAGCACAGTGATCAGAACGTCCTAAATCTCAACCATTATAGAAATTTAGTTAATAGAAAAAAAATCATATGAAATCTAATGTTATCTCCAATACATTTTTTTACCATTAATACAGTTTAGTAAACTTTTAGTTCCTTTTCTACCAAATCTAGTGCGTAATTTACAAATACATTACGTCACTTACATTGCATTTCTATATTAAACAGTGACAGAAAAAATTATTGGTTGAAGTATTAAACTCACGCTTATATATAACCATTCATATTTATGATATAAAATCCTTGAATGTAATGTATTTAAAGTATGTAAACATCAGTGTGTGTACATACTTGTGTGTATATATATATATATATTCAAGGCCACGTCCCGTGTCGAGTAAAAATCGTAAACAAAAATATTCTTTTCTTCTGCTCGGTTTCGTTTACATTGTATGAATACTTCAATACAACTTGCAATGCTTTCTCAACTTGATCATAAGTTTGTAGTGTTAATTAAAAAAATGAAACTGCATTAAAGTTAAAAGGTATGATATCAACCCAGAGCTGAAGATAAACTACATTACACACAAATAATTAGTAAGACATCCGAAGACTGTAACTCTAAAAGGTATTGTTTCTTTTTGAAAGATATGTAAAAAAATGTGAAAAAATTGAGAAAAATACAAGTGACACAAGAAGGATATGCTTACTTTGTTTCTGTAAAGTGAAGTACATGTTACTAAAGTCTATGTTCTCCAGTGGCTCAGCGGTATGTCTGGGGATTTACAACGCTGAAAACCGGTGGTGGGCAGAGCATCGATAGCCCATTGTGTAGCTTTGTGCTTAATTCAAAACAACAACTAAAATTAAATTTGTAATGATCTTACAAAAGTATCTTCCTTGAAAGTTTTTATTATTGTTACTTATTAAAAGCTTATGAAACATTGTAACGTGTTAAATTTTTTTTTATTTCGTGATCATAAAGTTTTATTTTCATTTGGCAATTTTCACTGCTCAGTTTTAAAATTTAAATTATATTATTGAATTTTTAGGGTAATAACATTCAAGCTTAATCGACAATGAGATCATTTATTTCTTTATTTTATAAACGCATCAATTGTATAAGTTGATTTATAAAACTGTAATAATTTTTCTATGAAAGTTTATAGTCCCGTAAAAAATAAAAACATTTGTAAAACATCAGCACCTTGTCTATGAGTGCTTAGATAAACGAACAAGATACAGTTAAAAAATCAACACATTTTTTGATAGTGTTTCTGTAAATGTCTATTGTCTTTATATATTAATTTTTTTTTGTCGGGTCAAGGTCTACACTTCTGCATTTGCATTGCATTCTAATACAAGACAAGGATTAAGCGTAGCTAATAGTTTGTTGTTTGTCTAGGTGTATTATACAACTGAATCAGTCTAATGAGAATCATTACAATTCTGTAACCCCTTAAACAGGTTATGGGGTGAATAAACAGATGTTGACTTTTAGAATTATTTGAAGGACCTGGTGACAGGACATAACGTAATGAAAAAAATTGCTGGTACGTCAAATAAAATAAAATTATTAATCTTTGTCAGCTAATTAGGACTGCGTCGCCCTCTACTGGTCATTGAGAGTTATTGGCCATTTTGATAAATTAATATTACAGTTGTTATTAATAGCACACATTTTCAATGTAGAAGCCGATTAGAATTTTCAAAACTGAAATAATGGTGTTTCGAAATACAGGATTCTAACATGAACTGAAAACGCAACTTTTATATAGATATGGTATAAAAACACTATTATTTTCAGCAAAAGTAATTTTACTTCAACCTCATTTCTCTAAAATACGTGACATAAAACATAACCTCCCATAGGTTCTTCTTTTTTTTCACAAAAATAATATTTTTAGTTACGAATATATTACACCACTTACCAGACATTTCAGAAGGGCATAACTGAATATAAAATCAGTAATCTGAAGAAAACATAAACATAATATTTACATTAGTTTGAGTAGCAGTTGTTATTATTTGAACAATAAGTATATACACAATAAGTTCTTTATCTGTTTTCTTTTTTTTTAGTAACGCAAAGATCCACTATAGGCTGCCTGCGCGTTGCCCACTGTGAGAAATCGAATCCCAGATGTTAGTGTTATAAGTCCTCACACTTGTTGCTGAATCACAAGAGAAATAAATATAGAAAGGGAAAAACTAAGTATTTGAAAATAATAAAAATAAGAAACTAAACGCTACATTTGAAACTTACGAAACTTGGTTTAGAATTTTCGTTCGTTTTCACCACTCCCCTTGTGTGATAACGGTAAATCTTCACATTCACAACGCTAAAATCAGGGATTCGATTTCCCTCGGTGGACACAGTAGATAACCCGATCTGACTCTGCTGTAACAAAACACACACATATACGATGGTTCAGCTTTTAAGAACGAGTATATAAATATCACACAAAGTAATATATATTGTCCTGGTTTGTGTTTTGTTAATGTAGATGTCTCTCGAAATTATATTCTTCTTAGGCAGGAAGGAAGTTCAACGTTCCTAGATGAGCACGTGGCCTAAAGTGTAAAATGTTTTCCGATAGTTTGAGAAGTTTATAGAACAGGATTATCGCACAATCCAGTGAAGTAACCGAATTGTCAAGAAAATGTTTCTTGTTAACTAATGACTACGCCAGTGAAATAACTGAATTATCAAGTGTTTGTTGTTAACCAATGACTACGTCAGTGAAGTAACTGAATTATCAAGAGAATGTTTATTGTTTACCAATGAATACGTCAGTGAAGTAACTGAATTATCAAGTGTTTGTTGTTAACAAGTGACTAAGTCAGTGAAGTAACTTACCTAGTATTTCTTGTTAACCAGTGACTACGCCAATAAGTCTGTAACTTGTGTACGTTATTGTGACTAGTTATTTTGCGTTGTGTTTGACACAAAATAAGAATGACACATAAAGTGACATATGTATGAAATATTGACGAGTAAATGGAATTATTAAGTTCTGCAAAGCTGCTAGTCAACAGCACCACCATCAGTTCTTGAGCTGTTTTTGTCTGATTGACCATAGACCTAAAACGTAGTCTTAGTGTTTTGTAGGAAAGAGACGAAGAACCAATCCTCGGTTGCATGCATACGAAACTGGGAGAACTGTTATGTGCGGTGCACATTAACTAAATAAGAGTTTAAAATTTTATGATTTTATATAAATTGCTTTTTAATAATAACATTGATTAACTATTATTTTATTTAGGCTTCTGTATTTTAAGACAGGGATATAATACCCAACAGATTCATATATAAATTTGTAAATTAAACATTTCGTTTAAATAAACATATTCATTAATATAACTTTATTCCAGAACTTGTGGCTGAAAATATTAATTTCTGAGCAACTAAAAAAAAAACGATTTGGTTTAATATTAAAGTTTCCCTTTCAGGCTTAATGTAATTACATTGCATAAAACAATTTAAGAATAATAATAACAAACAGTATTAGATCTGTGGCAGGACAAACAATGCTATAAAATAATTTCAGCCACTTCTTCAGTTAATTGTTTATGATGTAAGACATCTGTCGACTCATTATGTAATCTCAAATGCAAACGATTTGCTACCTAGCCTATGCTAGATGTTTAGTTGTACAACTATTGTGATTTCTTACGATATTAATCTCATTTGCCACTTTGTAGAAACTCACAAATTTCAATATGCTCCAAATGTTTCACGGCTAGACCTCGAAGAGGACATTCAAATGTTTCCTCATTTGTGTGTGCTATGGAATAAGTAAAAGCTAGCTAAGCCCAAGAAGCTGCTGCGAATTAATGAAAAACGGTCTAATTTTTTTTAGCAGAATCTGAAAAGCTTCGAAACCTATTGCAAAAGTGCTTGATCTTCTAGACAAGGAAGACCATAACCCATAACACGGGAGAACTAATTCTATCTGTGAATTCTGAGTCGTTGTATTGCAAGGTATACTCGTTCCAAAATTCGAGTTAAATGTTTGCAGCTGCGCTGAACAAGTTATTAGTAACATTTGTTGCCCCGCGCTAGTACAGCGGTATGTCTCCGGATTTACAACGCTAAAATCAGGGGTTCGATCCCTCGGTGGGCTGAGCAGATAGCCCTATGTGGCTTTGCTATAAGAAAAACACACAAACACACAGTAACATATGTCGGTTTGAAATATGTTGTAATGTTCACACTGTCTGTAAGGCACTTCTTTTACAGTCTATATTGATTTTTTCTTTACCCCTAAAATCATATCCATAATAATGGAATGGAGACGTGATCATGGAGTGTGATATATTAAAATTAGGAAATAAGAACATTTTTATTTCTTTTCGGTTTATTTTATTTGTTTGTTGCTATATGTGCTGTGGTCATTACGGGTATTAAAACCCAATTTTTGACGTTATAAGCCTCTAGACTTACAACTAAGTCACTGGTGGGCTTTTATTTACTTTTGTAAATTTATTAGAGACACTTAGATATTAAAACTAAAATTATCTCTAGTTATGGGGTTTTAAGTTCGTTTTACTTCACCGTATAGTAACATAAGTTAATTCACGGCCCAGCATGGCCAGGTAGGTTAAGGCGTACGACTCGTAATCTGAGGGTCGCGGGTTCGCATCCCCGTTACGTCAAACATGCTCGCCCTTTCAGCCGTGGGGGCGTTATAACGTTACGGTCAATCCCAGTATTCGTTGGTAAAAGAGTAGCCCAAGAGTTGGCGGTGGGTGGTGATGACTAGCTGCCTTCTCTCTAGCCTTACCTACAAAATTAGGGACGGCTAGCGCAGATAGCTCTCGAGTAGCTTTGCGCGAAATTCAAAAACGAAAAAACAAACCTAAGTTAATTTAGGTGTTTAAATAATGTTGAGTCTTGAATAGGCGAAACAACAATGCACAGTTTGTAAGGCAAATCAAAGAATGTATTAGGTGTGTGTCGTAGATTCTTTTATCAATGCTTCTTTACTTATATAAGTGTACTAGACACACTAAGATATTGAAGATTAAATAAAAACATCTTCATTTACAGATGGTGTTAAAAAAGACGTTTTATTTCATTTAGGCCAGGGCCAGGCATGGTCTAGTGTTAGCATGTATATGCTGTGACTTGTGTCTCGTTACTACAAAGAATGCGCTCCGAATTTTGGAATTGTTGATACGCAATAAGAATAATCATCAAATCCCATTATTCATCCAGATAAGAGTAGCCTACGAGTTGACGGTAGGTGTTGTTGAATTAGCTACCATCTCTCTAGTTTTTCAGTTTAAAATTTGGGACGGCTATTCGTAGCTAACCCACGCGTAGAAATGTGCAAAAAAGTCTAAAACAAGTAAACCTTTAGTACAATATCAAATTACAACACACGAATATGTACTGATAGCCCTGACAGTGCTTGTGGCCTAGCGTCATTTACACGTTGGCACGTCAGGCAAGTTAAATAAACATTCCCTGTTATATATAAGTTTATTAAACGTGGAGACTGGCAGTTTTAGTAAAACAGTAGAAACCTTATGATCTGTTGTTTATTCTGTCATGCTTACTAAGTACTATACTCATGGAAAAAATAACACAAAAATGGTACTTTAAATATTGATACAAGAAAAGGAGAAAATAAACCTGATCGTGAGCCACCACATGGAGACAGTGTAGGCCACATAACCGGCATAAACCGAGGTTTACACAAGTGAGATATCAGTTTAAACATATAACAGGTTGCTAAACTTTACACTATAGCTTTCTCAATCTATTTGCAAATGTATTCTGAGAGGGTACAATGAAATGTATATAAGCTGAAGTCTTTAACCCCAAGATACACGAGGAGTTAGGTTATTGCTCATAACCTACACCACTCGTGGTTATTAAACAGTAATACGTGTTTCACGAATTGGTGACGATGTCAAAAGTAATCAGATATTAAATAATCAAAATTCGTACTCAGTCTCAAGAACAGCGAAATGCATCATTTACATCATATCAGGAATCGACAGGTTCTTGACAGTAAAAACAAATATCTTTTGTTGTTATTAACTCTGAATTATCGATATGAATTGGATGAACTTGTGAGGCTCATTATTGTTATTACAACGGCAGTAGTTCATGAAATATTAAGGAGGAAAGTTATATTTTCTGCTTATAATATAGCCTGAGCTTGTCTTACAAAAGCCACGAAACCGTGATATCGATTTGAATGAGTAAGACTACACTGGGATATAGAAGAGGGAATGATTCAGCGTTTATGCTATTCAAGAGGTGTTTTTGTTCAAGCTTAAGAACTCTCCACTTATCTTTATTCCTTAGCTCGCCACTACACCCCGTCTCTCGTGCTTGTTTATTAACTTTTCACTGTGTTATACTACCTTATCATAGATCAGTCTAGTGTGTCAAATCATCACTAATTCACCATGTTGTGCTTGCTGATATAACTTTTTATTGTTTTGTAGTACCTTACCTTAGATCAGTTTTCTGTGTTAAATCATCACTAATTCACCATGTTGTGCTTGCTTATATAACTTTTTATTGTTTTGTAGTACCTTACCTTAGATCAGTTTTCTGTGTTAAATCATCACTAATTCATCATGTTGTGCTTGCTTATATAACTTTTTACTGTTTTGTAGCACCTTACCTTAGATCAGTTTTCTGTGTTAAATTATCACTAATTCATTATGTTGTGCTTGCTTAAATACCTTTTTACTTTTTGTAGTACCTTACCTTAGATCAGTCTTCTATGCTAAATTATCACTAATTCATTATGTTGTGCTTGCTTATATAACTTTTTACTGTTTTGTAGTACCTTACCTTAGATCAGTCTTCTGTGCTAAATTATCCCTAATTCATTATGTTGTGCTTGCTTATATAACTTTTTACTGTTTTGTAGCACCTTACCTCAGATCAGTTTTCTGTGTTAAATTATCACTAATTCACCATGTTGTGCTACATTATAAACAGACTATTTTATCGTAACTGTAAGTTACTTCAATAAGATTATAAAGAAAAGTTAATTCCTAATTTCTCCCTCTAAGTGGTACAGCAATATGCCTGTAAAGTTGCAACGCTGGAACCCGGGTTTCGATACCCATGATGGGCAGACCACACATAGTCTATTGTGTAGCTTTGTGCTTACCTTCAAACAAACATTCTTAACTTTGTTAAGTCTTGAAAGCTACATGTTTTACGGGAATTAAGTTTCGCTAAAGGTGCACTGACAATTATAAGTTTTATCCGTACTTTATCTACACAGTTCTGTGTGTTTCCAAAGCTGTTATAGAGAGGGCGTAACACGATTTATGTTATTCCTAATCATTACACCAGGCTGTTCTTAATCTGTGGTGTAAACAGATAAATGTTAAAACTATCCATAATATGCAAATAAGAAACTATACTACAGAGAATAATTTCGAACTTGGACACTAGATTAAGAAATGAACACAAGTGAGTTAATAAATAAATTATTATTCAGAGTTATAGTGTAAATCTTGAGATTCACTGGCTTGCTTACATCTTTGTTTTGACTATTATTAGTTACTTAAAGAGAATTGTGATTTAACGAAAAAATTCAAACAAACCTTTAAATTGAGGAATACCTAAAACCAACGCTGTTACTGTTTATTCCAGATAACATTTGTACAGAAGAAAAATCATAACTCATATCAATTTGTAAAACATCTGAACCACCTCTTAAAATGGTCTTGTTTCTCTTCAGAGGATTCAGAGAAAGCCAAAGTGATACTTATTTATAACGTTTGACGTAATCAATCTTTACCAAAGTAAGAATATTAATACAAGTTTATGTCCTTTCAATATACTGTTAAAAATAATGTCACACTAAATGCAGAACACTGGCACGAACATCTTCAAAACAGTGTGTAAATATAGTTGACTAATTGAAGTTATATTCTATACCAGTTGTGGAAATGCAAAATTCATGACTATTTCAGTCGTTACAAACAAAGGAAGCATTATTATTCAGGGTAATTTTTATTGATCTTAGCAATAAATTGCACTTTGAAAAGCGTTTTACTGAAATAACTAATTTGTTGGAAAAGAGAGGGGAAAAAAAGGAAAAAAACATACGCCATGTCATTTAGGAAGAAAAGCAATTAGGCTACCAGTATATGGTTTTGAAGCGCCCTTTTCCACCTTAAAAGTTGTGTTTTTCAATAAACGTTTGGTGCAAATGTCGAAATCTGTTGAAACTTTAAAAAACACTATTAGCACTAATATTTGTGGTACAATATAACGTATATTGATATATTTTTACATCATCCTTTTTACTTTCATTGTTTCAGATTTCAAATCAGAAGTGTGTAAAAATAATATTTCAGAATTACATTTCCAATGGAATCAGATCCACACTGTTTCATCCCAATCGAATGTTAGAAGTAGTGAAAATATATTATTCATAATAGTTAAAATACACATTTCAACAGAGTTTCCAAGTGTAAATTAAATTGTTGGGCTTGTTGGTCTACAACACCTGGAAAGCTTTCAGTGTTTAAGTTATAACTTCTACATTCTCATAATGCCTATATAGTGTTTTAAGTACATTTTTATCTCTCATTGTCCAGAAGAAACTAACGTTCTTTACTTTGATACCTCTGATTTGAATGCTGAAATTGTAAAATTAAGGGGAGGGTGATAAAACAACAACTTATTTTAACGTTGAATTTCAAGATTTGGTCAACTCAGCGAAGATAGTCAACTATAAATATTTTCCTTTAAAAAATGTAAAAAGGAAAACAAACACTGACGAATATTCCAACGAAGAATGGTTTATTAACTTTATTTCGTTTCCCTGCCTTGTTCTTAACGTAATCTTGATGTAACACAACGTTTAGTGATGTTCTCACGATTTATGCATTGTAATAATTTAAAATTGTTGAAACTTTAGTTGATATATTTCACTTGATGATACCAGCCCAAGTGAATGGTTCTGTGCTTTTAAGAATTCTTCTTAAACATTCAGAAATCCATTAGGAAAATACACTCATTACCATTTCTACCTTTGTATTGTCAGATTTTGTGTTGATGTTTTGAAAATACAATAAAAAAGTTGAACACGAACATACACAGGCATTATAAGTACTACAGGAAACTTCCACTGCTATGAATAACTAATTCTTTGATCTTATATAATAATGAATAAAAATTGTAATTGTTTTTGTATATAAATGTTTGACCAGAATAAAGGCAGAGAAAAACCTAACACATAAGACTTTTCTCTAATCCCTTATCATTTTCTTCAGAGTATGGTTCAACATAGTTAATAAATATGAAACTGTGTCTGCCATCACACCAAACATGTTCGCCTTTTCAATCGTGGAGGTGTTATAAGTGACGGTCAATCCTTTATTAGTTGGTAAAGAGAGTAGCCCAAGAGATGGAGGTGATGATAACTATCTCTCTTTCATCTAGTCTTACACTACTAAATTATGGACGGCTAGCGCCGATAGTCCTCGTGTAGCTTAGCGCGAAATAAATAAAAAGAAAACAAACGGTAAGCAAACTTATATATACTCAGATTATTTTGCATTTTTGTTTATGGTATGGATTCAGGACCAATCTAAACCTTTTAAGCTGACTGAATGTCATGAAATATTACGGGGGTTCCAACTGAAATTATATCAACAGCAAGGGTACCCAAACAGTGATTTAGTCAATTCTAATAATTATAGACAATTTGCTGTGTGTATACAAAACAAAGAAACAAACAAATGAATATTAAATTATGATTCCTTTTGTTGTTGTGTAATATGACGAAGTTAAATATATATCTTCAATAAATAGGAGAACGTTTACTAATCTGATGTTGTAGCCTTTGGTTAAAGTGCCAAACATTATTGTTGCTACTGTAACTACTAAATTTATCCATGCCAATGTCCAACATTTATTTCGTCAGCTTCACTTTGATGGCAGTTTGGTTCAGGTCATTTGATGACACGAAAGCATCAGTAAGAAGTAATTTTAAATAGTTGTTAATCTCGTAAAAATTAGATAATATTTAAAGTAAAATGTTTCAAGATTCTTCTAGAATTTGCCTAAACTCCCTGAAAGTTTCATTGTGATCACAGATCGGAAGAGTAGAAAAATGTTTGTCGTGTATAAACAAACATAAGTCAACGATTTATACTATAGGTGGCGCAACTCTGTCCTTTAATAGTTGCAGTTCAAAAGGAGTTGGATACTTGACACTGGGACACTAAGTAACAACAGAAACTATTTCACAGTTCATTTAGAAGAATTTGTTTGAACTTTGGCGTTAGGTCGTTCATTAGAAGCAAGGAATCGCGTGTTCATTCCCTGACAAGAACCTACTCGTACTGGGGAATTGAAGGCTCAGAAAGTAAAAAGTTTAAAATTTTTGTACCATGCTTTAATCACTGGACTTGAATTTTTCAACATCTCATATATATAGTGTTAAATAATGATAGCTATTCTAAAAGCTATAGAAATTACTATCCCAGTTTGTTTCACAACAACTCCTATAACTCACATTTTTAGTATACTGGAAAACGTGTTTTACGTAGTGAATATACTTACTCAAGACAATGTTACTAATAAAATAACTAGAAATAGACGAAGTTGTTGATGTATATATGTACAAAATTATTTAAATAATTAAAATCCCTTGTTTGTTTGTATTAAATTTCGCGCAAAACTACACGATGACTATCTACGCTAGCCACCCCTAATTTAGCGGTGTAAGATTAGAGGGAAGGCAACTAATCATCACCACCCACCGCCAGCTCTTAGGATACTCTTTCACCAACGAATAGTGGAATTAAGTGTTACATTATAACGCTGCCAGGGCTGAAAGAGCAAGAATGTTTGGTGTGATGGAAATCCGAACTCGCGATCCTCAGATTACGAGTTACGTGCCTTAACCACCTGGTCATACAGGGCCATTAAAAGCTCTAAAATGATAAACATTCAGCAGGTTGTACACCCTGATTTTTGGTAAAACGTTCTGAATATACTTAGTAACGAATTACTACTACATATTTTTTATTATTTTTCTCTCTTAAATGTGGATCCTATACAGTGATATTTATCTCTTATGCGGTAATTATGACAGCAATTTAAGTTATTGGTATTTCTGTAAATGCAATTTCAAAAAAATGTGATAAGTCTCTCAAAAATTATAACACTTTTTATTCTTTCATATTTAAATTTGATTCTGTTTAGTTTTGAAAGAGGGTCCTAGATGCTCCTCCGTAATCTTAGGCGGTGTTCAGTACGCTTCATTGTTTAAATTATGTTACTGATAACGCTATGTAACAAGATTTTTACTTTTTCTTGTTCCTGGATAGAAAACGTTGTTTCCCAATTGTTTATGTTTAAAGTAAATGGAAAATACCTATTTTTCTCTTCAAACTTTGCTTTTGTGATCTGGGTAATGAAATTTTCAAATATACCCATTTTCTGGAACATTCCAGGTAGATTCATAGACTAAATCTAGAATGTTGTAGAACTTACAAAATTTTCAAGAACCTTTTAGAATTTTCTTGAACTTTCCGTAGTAATACACTGCTGGCCAAAATCTTAAGGCCAATGAACATAAAGAAAAAATATGCAGTTTGAGTTGTTAGACTCAACCACTTATTTGAGTAGAGCCTCGAAAGATGAAAATAAGAAAAGGGAAAATAAAAATAAATATTTTTTTTAGCATTTAATAGGGAAAATATTAACACTATGAAATTAGCCAAAATACAAGCTGGTCAAAAGTTTAAGACAATACTGAAAATAAGCGTTAATAGGTAAACACGTAACGAACTTTAGTCATTTGTGTTCAAGCATTAGCGTTGTCAACATCTCCCACTGACATCCTGTGTTATATTGGGTGAAAACATGGCAAAAGCTAAAAAGTTGACAAAGTTTGAATGTGGCAGAATTGTCGAGCTGCAAAAGCAAGGTCTCTCTCAACGTGCCGTCGCTGGTGAGGTTGGGCGTAGTAAAACTGCTGTTGCAAATTTCTTAAAAGACCCTGAGGGATACGGAACGAGAATTTCAAGTGGTCGGCCCAAAAAATTTCGCCGTCGTTGAGCAGGAGAATTTGACGGGTTGTCCGGCAAGACACCAGCCGATTGTTGAACCAGATTAAAGCCCTTATGGACGCAGATTGCAGCTCAAAAACAATAAGACGGCATCTACGAGAGAAAGGCTTTAAGATACGTAAACGTATTCAAGAGCCACGCCTCCTTCCACACCACGAAACAGCTCGGTTAAACTTTGCTGAGAAGCACCAAACATGGGACATAGAAAAGTCCAGGTGGCTTCCAACGTTACTGGCACGATAAGGATATCCCACCGGAGACATTTTCTACACGACGCAGTAGAGGTTGTTCCATCATGATCTGGGGTGCTTTCTCCTTCCATGGAACAATGGAGCTTCAGATTATACAGGGGCGTCAAACAGCAACTGACTACATTGGCATGTTGGAGAGAGCATTCTTATTGACTGAAGGCCCTCGCTTGTGTGGAAATGAGTGAATCTTTTAGCAGGACAACGCTTCCATCCACAATGCCTACAGGACAAAGAAATTTTTCATGGCGAATAACGTGATTTTTTTGGACCATTCAGCGTGCCCGCCCGAAATGAACCCCGTTGAAAATGTTTGGGGGTGGATGGCAAGGAAAGTCTATAGAAATGGACGTCAATTCCAAACAGTGCATGACCTTCGTGAAACCATCTTCACCACTTGGAATAACATTCCAGCCAACTTTCTGCAAACACTTATATCGACCATGCCAAAGCGAATGTTTGCAGTTATTCGCAATGAGCCGTGCAACTCACTGCTGAGACCTTTTGCTGGACATTTCCTACCCTGTTTAGGACTTTTTTTGGTGCGGTCTTAAACTTTTGACCAGCTGGCATTTAGACTAATTTCATAGTGTTCACATTTTCCCTATTATATGCTAAAAAAGATTTTATTTTCCCTTTTCTTATTTTCATCTTTCGAAGCTCTAGTCAAATAATGGTTGAGTCTAACAACGCAAAATGCATATTTTTTTCTTTATGTTCATTGGCCTTATGATTTTGGCCAGCAATGTATATATATATAGGGCTCACCACTCACCACTTCAATTTAGTTCTAGCTGCCTAAGTGACTTATCTTATTTTATCAGAGATGGCATTAAGAATTTGCAAGCATTCTCCAGATGCATTCTGCTATGTATGTGGCCAATTTTTTAAGACAAGAGCGAAAAAGTACTACGTGACAGCATCTGCTAAAATGTGTGAGGCCCACAAGGCATATTTTAGTATACCTGTCGGCACACAAGACAAACCATGAGCACCTCATTTTACCTACGAGCACTGCAAACAAAAAACTCTTGAAGGTAAGATGGACAGTTTTTGTTTGCTTGAATAGTAATATTTTATATTATACAAATTTTAGATATATTAAAATTTAATTATCTTTTAATTCATTTTTATTTCCAATAGTATAGAAAAATATCACATACAAAATATTTTGCATGAACCTCTTACACATTAGTTGTGGATGAAATAAATTTATTCTTTATAATAACAATATTATTTTGCTCTTTTACAGGATGATAGAAAAGGGTAAAAAGAGCCATGAAGTTTGCTATTACAAAAAATTTAGCGTGAACCCACTGGCCACTCAATCAAATGCTACTTCTGTATGGTAGACCCTTCCAAACGTCGGGCTGGCCAGAATACAACTGCTATCATGTATTCGGACCTTCCATGATTCATCGCACCAGTGCCACACTGCCCTGAGCTCCCTGTACCCACTCCGCCAGAGAGAAAGCAGCCATCCTCAGAAGAAAGCAACAAATCAGAAAATGATGTAGACATTGAAGACTGTAGACGTTAGATTACAATTTCAGAGGTGCAGCTGGTGAGATAAACCCATACTACCTCAAACAAAGAGACCTTAATGACTTAATCAGAGATCTTGTTCTAACAAAGTCGAATACCGAGCTTTTGAAATCTAGGCTCAAGGAATGAGATTTGTTAGACGAAAGAGTGGAAGTCAGAGGAAGCGTCACCGACATTTTTCAAGCTTCTTCACTCGTCAAGATGGGCTCTGCTTCTGCCACAATGTATCCGGTCTGTGCGAGGCAATTGGAATTGCCTGTAACCTAAACGAGTGGCTCCTCTTCATTAATAGTTCATTCAGAAGCCTCAAAACTGTGCTGCTCATTTAGTGCACCTCAAAGAAGAATACGACAGCGTCAAGACCTTGCTAGAAGCCTTGAAGTATGATGAGTATGGCTGGGAGGTTATCGGAGACTTCAAAATAGTGGCATTCCTGATGGGTCTACAAGGATATTTTACCATGTTTCCCTGTTATCTTTGCCTTTGGGACATCATGAACACCGTAGCGCACTACAACAGGAAGCAGTGGCCACAACGGACCGAGTTCTCTGTGAGAAGGCACACTATCAAGTATGAGCCACTAGTCGACCTCCAGAAGGTGTTGTTCCCACCATTGCACATAAAACTGGGTATTATGAAACAATTTGTCACAGCTCTTCATAAGGAGTCTGCAGCCTTTAAGTACCTTCGAGACTTCTTCTCTAAGATGTCTGAAGCAAAGGTCAAAGCTGGTGTCTTTGTTGGTCCACAAATAAAGAAGATTTCGGAGTGCACAGAATTCTCCAAGAAGCTCAGTAGGAAGGAAAAAAAAAGCTTGGGTCAGCTTTGTCGCAGTAGTTAGGAGCTTCTTGAGCAATCACAAGGCCGATAATTATGTGGAACTTGTTAAGGCTCTGATAAAGAACTACGGCAAAATGGGCTGCAAGATGTCCCTGAAACTCATATCCTTGACGCTCATCTTGATAAATTCAAGGAGAACATGGGAGCATACTCAGAGGAGCAAGGCGAGCGCTTCCACCAAGATATACTGGACTTTGAACGCCGCTACTAAGGAACGTATAACGAAAACATGATGGAAGACTGTATTTGGAGGCTGATACTTGTAATTGATTTACATTATAGTCACAAATCTCGAACAACTACTCACTTGTAAACATTTTTGTTCATTTTTGTATAACTTCAGTACAAATACATGCAAATCTTGATTAATTTGTTGTTTTATTCAGACCTCATGTAAATGAAAATGTGCAAATTTGCCCGTTTTACATAGAAAATAGGTTAATTTCTAAATTTCATTATCCAGATCTCAAAAGCAAAGTTTGAAGGAAATAATGGCCATTTTCTGTACTTTTACAACATAAGCAATTAAGAAATAACACATACTATCCAGGAACAAAATTTGTGGTACATTGTTTTACTTATCGTTCATATATAAACTTGTACACATTTTCTTCACGGAATCGTTCAAATGGTGTTTTATATTCACACAAACATATAAGCGACTACATAACCATTGTTTTGCATTAATAATAAACACGATTTTTTTCCCAAAAACTATGAAAAAAATTATATTACACCTAAATTTTAAAACCATACTACAATACACCAGTAGAAACGGTTTGACTGTGAGCAATATATATATATAACTATAAACACCTATACATGTATACAGTTTTACATTTTACATACAGTATAAAGACATAAAGCCGTCCATTTCTTATTCCGATATTTCGCTCGTTGCGGTACCGATCGATACGCAACTTACCGAAACGACGGCAACTTCTGCAGCGACAAACAAGTTTGTTGTTTTAAATTGGTCTCGCCATATATACAAATACGCTACTTTGGGCATATAATTGGACTTTAGGGTAGCTTTGTAGAACACGTAATGAGTAATCAAATCAAATCGGGTATATGCGCGTTTCGCGTTTAGTATTGCAGCGCACAAAAAATAATCATTGATTGAAATTAGCCATTCCGTTTGCTTGATTGTAAGGAATCAGACACACTATTAAACCATCAACAAATTTTGCCCAGTCGGACACCTTGAATACAACTTTATAAAACCCGCGTGTTTTACCCGCAACACCTTTCAATTTTGAAAATGCCAAAATTAAAGCATATTTCTTCAGTTAATCAGGTTAACAAAGACCAAACCAGGAAAATAGTCTAAAGTGAAGACCCTGAAAGTCAATAAAATTCACTGTTAATCATTTGCCGAGTTATACAGTTGGCAAAGCAGGAATATGTTTATGAGAACCATTTTCGCGTGTTTCAATCCACAAAGATTTGTTAAGAAAGCTGTGTGAACTTAATTAAAAAATACACAAAGTCAAAATGTTAATTTAAGCAAGGAAAATGACCAGTTATACATAAAAATCCATTTTTTTTTAAATACTAGCTACAAGATAGTTTTCCTCCATTCTTATATTGTTACTAGATTATAATTGATTTTTAGAAAAGACGTTCATGAAACATTTATTTAGATATGATTTTGAGAAGAACATATGACGGGCATTTAGCTTGTGTACAATAAAGTTACTTTATACTGTTCACACAATAACGTCGTTCTTCAAATAATTAAAAGTACGACTAGCAGATGCAAGAACTCTGTCAATGCAAGGAGTGCCACAGTCGCTGTTGAATGCATACTTTTTACAAATATGGCTTCTTACCTTAATTTTCTTAGGAAAATCTTGAATCTGAAAATTTTGAATTCAAGGATACTCACGATCCACAAGTTGCAATTAACAAAATATTATTGAGGAAAGTGATTTTTTAACTGTATTCATTAAATAAATGGTGCTTATAACATATTCTATAATTTCAACTCCGATCTCTACTTGGTTGAAAAGCAATGTAAGTATAAAAAAGCCATTGTTTCTTTGATTTGTGAGATAGTTAATTTGAAAATGGACACGATCATTTGGAATTTTAACTTTTGCACACATACTGAGGTTAACGTTTATGTCCAAGATTCTTTAAGTCGAAATGTACAAAACAGGTCTTTACGAATAATAGCATCACGTCGGTAACTCAAAACACACTTCATTTAACTGACTTCATCCTTAAACCAGTTTAAAAATTGAGACTTCAACTAGTTAGGCACACCTAATACCAAAGAAAACACAGCATACGTTGTTTAACGTTACTTTTCTGTACATGCCATTTTTCACTTTTAATTGCATCACAGCGCGGCATGGCCAGGTGGTTAAGGCACTCAACTCGTAATCCGAGAGTCGCAGATTCGAATCCCGTCATATCAAACATGTCCACCCTTTCAACCATGGAAGCGTTCTAATGTGACGGTCAATCCCACTATTCGTTAGTAAAAGAGCAAGCCCCGAGTTGGCGGTAGGTGGTGATAACTAGCTGTCTTCCCTCTTGTTCTACACTGCTAAATTAGGGACGGCTAGCGCAGATAGCCCTCGTGTAGCTTTGCGCGAAATTCAAAACAAAACAAACAATTGCGCCACTTACTATATTTTAGCTTATATAAGTTTCTGAATAAAAATAACAACAATAAAATCTTGTTACATCAGTTATAACCCGTGCAGTAAGATTTTGTCAATTTATAGACTTATACATATACATTCGTAATAGAAATAATATTAAGAATACTATATTATATAACTGCATCGATTCGTTAGTTTGTTAAATAAACTCGTTTCCCCTTCTTTCATTATGCTATCAACGTGTTCAAAATGTCTTTCATTTACATAAGTTAGAAAGTAAATGTTGAAATGACACGAAACACATATCCCAGAATCCAATGCTTTGTTTTAAAAATAAATTGCTTTTTGTAAGTACCAAAGCAATTTAGTAATATTAAGTTTAAAAAAAGGAGAAATACATGTTTTTGAATGTTTTATTTCGCATAATAATATAAAACCCGCAGTTAAAATTATGGAAAGAAAACAAAGAATGATGAGATCCGCTTCTCATTTTAAACTTCAATTCTTTACACCTTATTAATTATAATAATCAAATATCTGGAAAGAAATTCGTTTTTTTCTTGTTTCAATTCCATATATTTATTATGCAAAGAACTTCATCCTTGGGTGGGAAAATCTAATATTATTCTTAAAAGCATTCTATTTTTTGAAGGACTCACTACGTCTATAAGATAAAAATGCGTTACAATTTAAATTAAGTTTAAGAATACTGGAAAGAACATTAACGGTTTTAGCTTTCGCCTCACACTATTGCATTAATAACGGGATCTGTCCAATAGGACTTGATTGTTATTCAAACTGAAGTCCTTTCTTATTCATGCAATTTAATGCGAAAAGAATCCATATTTCAATATTTTCTGATTCTCGTTTGTTTAAAAATTTGGTTTTTGGATTATTGACTGAAATTTTCAAAAAATTCAAACTTAATATCTAACTTTATAAAAAGCAAGATTTTAACTTTAGTGTAATTTCTGTAATTTACTGTGTTCATTCCCTACTAATTAATCGTTAGAGGAAGAATACTTGGAAAATATTGTCTGTTAACCTAAACTTTGTTATTTTATTTAATGATAGCAATGCTAAAATTATGCGCAGAAAAGAAACTCTTTCTTGTTGACATTTGAAACACAGCTTTAATAGACAGTGTTCTTACAGATCTGTTATGTTACAAAATGTTCAAAATAACGAAGTGATTGATCTTAAAATTCCATGTAATCATTTACTAAAATATATCAGTTGTATCGGGAAGACTAATCATTGTTGATTGTATTTTATGTTAAGTTTTCTTTATAACGACAGCTATTGTTATGTGGAAATGATGTATTTGTCTAAATATAAATATGCCCTGGAATGGACAGGTGGATAAGGCACTCAACTCGTAAGCCGCGGGATCGAATCCCCGTCACACCAAACATGCTCGCCTTTTCACCTGTGGGGGCGTTATAATGTGACGATCAATCCCATTATTTGTGGATAAAAGAGTAACCCAAAAGTTGCCAGTGAGTGGTTTAAACTAACTGCCTTCCCTATAGTCTTACACTGCAAATTTAGGGACGACTAGCGCAGATATCCCTCGTGTAGCTTTGCACGAAATTACAAACTAAATATAAATAAATAGATAAATATATATATATATATATATAAGTTGTAGTTGAAGATAATGGGTAAAAAACAACGCCCAGAATGGTATCATTATTTGATTCTTAACTTAAACAACATCTGTTATTACTGAATTTCTGTCTGTGCACCAGTATTGGAGAAAAAAGCTATTAAAAATAATGTGTTAATTATTCAATATAGTTACTGATAAGGTCTTAATGCAGTATATCACTAATTTGAAAATAGTTGTTAATACAAGCAACTAAACGTTAAAAATAAAACTTTTATTATACAAACAGAAAATAAATTTGCATAGTGATAGTCTATGGTTTCTAAGCTGCTATGTGTACTCAATGAAGACTCGTTTTCCGAAACTAATATTATGTATTTAAATTAAAAACTTTCATTGCGGTAATCATGATAGGTTTCACTATTATAAAGAACAATTTTAACTTAAACTATATAAGTATAGTAGAACTAGCACATTTATATCTTTTACTTATATTTTATTGTTTTATGCTTAATTCGTTACTAGTTTTTAAATTTGTTAAGTATTTAGATTATGAATTGTTTGTTTTGTGTTGGGAAACAAGTTAGTAGACAGATAAAGAGAAGAGCGTTCAGTAATGTAATTGTGTGTTGTTGTTGTACACAGACATTTTTCAACAACAACAAAAAACTCAATAGAAGTTGTATGTCTTAGTTAAAAGTAATTAAAGACTAACACTAGGCTTGTTCGAGCCATAGCGATAATTTCTCATGCGATTTACTGCAACCAGAATATTCGATAATTAAAAACGTTTATCTATAAAATAAAATAAAAAAAAACACTGTCTAATTTTGGTTCTACAATAAAGGAAAGTTTCCTGCTAAACAATGGAACACAAAGCTCGAGGATTATTATTTTTTTTTTTTTTCTATTTCTAACCGTCTACTCCCCTTTCAATTAATGAGGTTATAGCGAGCAAACGATTTACTCGAACAAACTGTCGACGAGGTTTCCATAATCTCATTTCAAAGGCTTCTTTCGGTTTCTTTTCTCTTTTAGTTGTCTTTAATTAGGAGTGCAGGAAATTTTAAAAGTTTTACAAATTCTAGTAGAAATTTCATATTCATTTTAACTAACTTTATAAACACATATAACGTGCAACATAAAATAATAATTAAACTGTAATGAAACTTTTCCAGAGGGAAAGTTATAAAACTCGGATAAGTAAAACATATTTAGATGTACAAATTCAAATGTTAAGAAAACATCATTATCTAAATAAAGTATAGCAGCAATTATATATATACATATATAAGGTAAACATACCACCAAGTACCCTCTTCTCAGAATATACTAAATGCAGAAATGAAAAATATTGAAATATTTATATAAAAGCCTGTCAAAAATGATGGGAACCATTTCTGAACGTTTATCGAAAATTTCTTCATCTCGAAATAAGTCTTTGGTCATTAGAATGCTAGTAAAATCTACGCATAAAATGAAATACCATCGTGAACAAAAGCACAAATCCTTGAATCTTTTCACTGAACTTTAGGTCAGAGAGTAATAAACATGTTGCGGATACTGCAACACAAGCTTTCAACTTCTTGGACTCAGGGTTGCTGAATTTGGTAAAACCTTCATGAAATTTGGTAAATTTTGCAAATTTACGCGTTGCATGTCCAATAAAAGATTTTCAAAGTTATTGCCTCCTTTACGTGAATTTTGACCTTGTGATAACGCTTACAAGGGCGAATTTTATGTCTAAATGTTTGAATATGTTTTATAAGGGCTCATTGCGCAGGCGCAAGATAATTTTAAACAATGATGATCCATTGGTGGCTCTTTTAGTTTTGTTTTCGTATATTGTGTCTGTTGTTTTGATTTCGTGAGTTGTGACTCGTAAGTATCAGTATTCGTTTAGTGTAATGCATTGTTCAGTTTTAAATTTGTATTTTGCTTATTTTTTATAATGTTATTTAATTTACATTTAACCTAACCCACAGATCATAATGACTGATAAAATGAGTGATAAGGATAGCAATTTAGTAGAAAGTCCATACAAGAAAGTAAGCCTACATAGGCCTAGTTACGAACAGAAACGTCAGTTGCCACAAAAATGGCTTAATCATCCTAAGTTTAGTTGTTTTAGTTGAAGTTCGAAAATAAGTCATTTTGTAAAATATGCAGTTGTGACTTATCTGTTAATGTTGCCATACTTGAGAAACATCTTAACATTGAAAAACATTTAAAAATGATTAAAGCAAGTGCCCAGACTTCTAATGTAACGGATTTCTTACGGCCTTCTACTTCTTCATATAGTTTGTCTCAATTGGCTTCCATTGAACTGAAAATGTGTGCGTTTGTGGCAGAAAACAAAATCACCCCATTTCAAAACTTCATTATATTCTAAGCTTTCTATCTAATGCAAGCCTTGATTCTAAAATTGCTAGGAGAATTAAATGTACAAGAACAAAAAAAAAAAACAGCTATTTTTCGTAATGTCATTGGTGAGGAATACTTGGAAATTCTTATAGTACAATTAAAGAGTATTAAATTTTCATTAATTGTTGATGAAAGTACAGATGTATCTACAAAAAGCAACTTATTCTAATAGCTAGATTTTATGATAGCCATATTATAAAAACAGATGACAAGTTTTTAACTCTTGTAAATCAGTTGCTGTACTGGCCAAAACATATACAATTCTATAATAGTTTTTTTTTGAAAAACATAGAATTCCATTTAAAAATCTGATAGGCTATGCAAGTGATAATGCAAGTGTAATGATGGGATCATCAAGTGGTGTTCAAAGTTTTCTAAAGCAGAAAGTGTCATATCTCTTTGTACAAAGTTTTGTATGCCGTTAATGCATTTATATGCCTATGCATGTTCTGAATTTCCAACTTCCTAAGAGGAGCTAACTAGAAATATTTATTCATATTTGTGAAACAGACCAAAGAGATTATATGAATATGCAGAATTTCAGAAATTTACCCAGACTGATCCTAAAAGGATTTTACATCATACCTGTACTCGATGATTATCACTTTAACAAGTGGTAGAAAGACAACTGAATCGATGGCCAGCGCTTGTCTAATTTTTACTGCAGCGACATTAGCATCTACAATACTAGAAGGTTTATAGAATCCAATTGTAAAAATGTATTTTGCATTTCTAACTCTGTACTCTGTCACATGTGAATAAAATAAATTTAGAGTTTCAAGCTGAGAGCTTCAAAATTCATAGTCTACGTGCCTCCATCAATAGTAATATAAAGGGTATTCTTGGTAATTTTATTAAAAGAGAAGTAATAAAAGATGTAGATATATCGAAGGTTAACATCAATGAATCAATTTACCTTCCCTTAAGTGAAATATATCGTGGAGCAAGATACTGAAAGTGTCTTTTTAGAATATTCTTCCAAAATCCAAACCAAAGAACTCGAAGAATTTCAGCTTAAGACATTCAGCTTAAGTCAAACTAAGCAAGAAAATGTACAAACGGTTTGTATCACCTGGCATGTTCACATATTTACAGCTATTTGAAGCTTTAGATCCAGAAAATGTGTATCAAGGACAGCAGATTCAATTATCCTATTGGCTATGAAATTTCCTGATATTATTGAAGAAAAATAGTATGAAGATATCAATAGAGAATGACGAGAGTTAACTTTGTAGGAGAATGAAATTTTAGAATCAGAAAAACACTGACATTATATTTTTCAAGAAAATTGTGGAGTTAAATTTCGTTTCCCAATTATCTCCAAATGAATGATAAACTTACTGTTATTGCCTCCTTCTTCAGCTGCAGCGGAAAGGCTGTTCTCTTTGTTAAACAGTATAAAGGTAAAAAATCGTTGCCAGCTAAGTACGGATACACTAAATGCCTTATTATATTACAAAAATCTTTTAGAAAATAAGACATGTGAAGAATGGCAACCGTCTGAAAAATTGTGAAATAAATGAAGGAAACTAAATTGTATACCACTGAAGAAGAAAATCATTAAGTTTTTAATAAGGGTAATCATGGGGCCTGGCATGGCTTAACGCGTAAGGCGTGCGACTCGTGATCCGAGGGTTCGCGCCCGGAGCGTGCCAAACACACCCGCCCTCCCAGCCGTGGGGGCGTTATAATATGACGGTCAATTCCACTATTCGTTGGTAAAAGAGTAGCCCAAGAGTTGGCGGTGGGTGGTGATGACTAGCTGCCTTCCCTCTAATCTTACACTGCTAAATTAGGGACGGCTAGCACAGATAGCCCTCGAGTAGCTTTGTGCGAAATTCAAAAAACAAATAAACAACGAGGTAGTTTAAGAGGTATGTATTCGATCGTCATTTATTTCCTAAAGAACAAACTCTGGGATATCTCATATCACTTTTGAAGAACTTGGGTTCGCTTGTTACCTTGGATGTTTTTATTATGAAAAGTGCCTTTTTCGGACGGCTAGCGTAGATAGCCCTCGAGTAGCTTTGTGCGAAATTCAAAAAACACAAACACACGTTAGTAGGTCTATTTGTAATATAAGTCATGTATGAGGCTTATAACATAAACGTAACTTGAGGCTTAGCGGAAACGCTACTTGGTAAATTTTATTTTGCTTTTGGTTGCATTTGAATGTCACAAATCTTCTGAATTAAACTATTGTGCTGGTTTGTCACTCGTGTTATAAAAAATAAATAATAAAAATAGTTTTATTTTCTAACAAATCAACATGAATATTGAGTATTCAGCATAAACACCATAGTTGGTCTAAGACCAATCAGATGATAATTTTGTTGTTCAGTAGCAATGTGTATGGATGAAATTAAGAAAAAAAAAGAAAAGAAAAAAGGACTCTGAAAGCATTCTCGACAGAGTGATAACGGGAATAAGCTAGACTTTTAGAGTTAGTGATAATATATCACAATTACACACCTAAGCGTGTGTGTGTTTTGTATTTCCAAATGCAATAACAAGAAAAACAAGTTAATGTCTCCGGTGGCTCACTGTTAAGCTTGAGGACTTGTAAAAATTCGTTGTTATATTCCTACAGTAAACATAGCTCAGACAGCGTAGTTTCTACTTCTCTGAAACAAACAAATTCAAACATCTTTTCAGATTGATAGGTATGAGGGTTTGAAACGGTATGGCATTGTACACTCTCAATACTTTCAGTAGTGCATGTGAGTACCTTTAAAAAAGGGACTGTTAATCTAATTATTAGGCTCAAAATGGCCAGAGAGAGCTCTTGTGACACTGGGTGCTACTGGTTCCAGGGCCTAAGGATCTCTGATTTGGCTGTTGAGCCAACATGTACAAGAAGTACAATTCAAGTTTAAATTTTTATTTCCAATGACAAGTGTATCAGATTTACTGTTGTACATTTATTTTAGTATCTACGTTTGCTTCATTCAAATTTTCTTTTCTTTTTGTTTGTGATGTATATTACTGGATGTATATTGCGCCAGTTCTACCTGTTCTCGGAATTTGTAGAAGATTCTTGAAAGTAAAAATCAACAATATTGTTTTACAAAAAAGCTCTATAATATTGTTGAAATTTCTACAAACCTGCACGATTTCTATAAAAAGCGGTTAGCTGAGAGACGGTAGAAGCATATTATTGGACAGCTACAGTCAGCGGGCTTTAGGCCAAGGAAGCTATTAATCGAAAAACTACAGAATTTGATCACGAACGTTTATAGATTTCGAACATTATAAACTGTTCTATTTCAGTGAATTATCTTGGATGTTAGTATTTCTACAAGGACATTACATATCTTCGCCAGAAGAAGTTATCTTGTACCCGGTGTGAGGCCAATCAAGAAACGACAGCTGGCTAGTCTAAGTGAGGTGGAACAATATCAACAAAGAATTAATTTGCTTGTTGTGGACTACAATCATCTATAAAATATTCAGTTTTAGACTGGATAAAAAGACTTAGTGTTATCTTTAAGTTTGTAAAAGCGTTGTATATAAACTATCATTTTTAATAACGATTAGTAATAACCGATATTATAAATTGTATTGTTTTTACGTTTGTATGTTAAAATATATTTGTCTTAAAAAAAGGAAATTGTGTGCGTCAATCTTCTTTGCAAATAACATAAATTTTATACCTTTTAATAGTTAATTAACTTCTGGAATCAAATGCAAATTTACAATTATTTGAAATAGTAATACATTAATATACGTTACATAATAAATTGGAGAATTGTACGAAAAAAATTGAAATACGTGACACAAGTAATTATTATCAAGTGTGCCCTCAGGTGGATTAGAAGTAAGTATGAAAGGTCAGATAGCTCATTGTGTAGCTTTGTGTTTAACAGTGGACAAATAAACAAAATTTTCAAGTTTTATAAATTTTCTGATGATAAATAAAACTTATCACACAAAAGAACAATCACTAATATAAAATGATCAGATTTGCTAAAGTGATGTTAAGAGTTTGAAAATGTGATTATCAGCAACACCACATAAAGATTGTTTTAAACAAAATTTGTGATACGTATGTTTTACTTGATTTATCCTTAGGAGAAATATCATACGACTTTCAGATTTTACTTAAAAGTATTCCTTATTCATTGTTTAACTTATGACTCTTCAATAAAGTATCCTGTATTTAAATTTTTCTCGCAAATGAAATTTCAAAGCACATTTTAAGAAATATCACCTATAAAACACATTCTTGACAGAGCACATTGCAGTTCATTTATAAGACCTTTCACAAACGTTCTTGTTTACAATACAGGCATCTTCATTAATCAACCGGTAATAGTTTCTGGGTATCTACGAAATTAAGCTGGAAAATAATTGAATATTGATTCTGCAGCTAAATAAAGCTTATCTGTAAAAGAACCTAAGAGTAGACTCTAAGAAAGCAGTTTTCCTTCCTAGTTAATAGTTTAATGGCCGCCATATTTTACTGTAACTAAACTATTTACATCAAGTTGTTAAACTATAAGTACGAGAAAAACAAATTACAGCTTCGTCATATGACCTTTTTGAAAAGCTTGTCTCTTGCTGTCGGTACCAGTTTTTGATGTGCTACCTTTTAGAAGCAATTCTTTAACTTACAATGGTAACAATAAGATGTTAAGAAAAATACTTTAATTAATGAACTTGTGAGACATATGAAATAAAAAAATATATGCGCATTTTCGTCAAGTTCCAATGAAGCTAATTCGAAGTAAGAAATACTTTAGGCATGAAATTTTAAAAATTACATTCGTACAAAAATTAATATTGTAAATTTATAGAAAGTTTTGTGGAGTAAGGATAAAAGATGGTCCAACAGCGAATTAACTGCAGAATAAAAATGACTTTACTAAACAATGTATCACTCTGTATATGTCTATCCACAAATCCATACATATATAACAGTACTGTTTGCAAGTCCATGTAACTTCTTCGCAGGGTGTAGATTGATCTTTATCAAAATTGGTAAGAAAATTCATTTGGCTTGTGTGAGGGTATACACAAACTTTCGGTTTTGCATTTTGGGTTTTGTAGTTTTTATTGGCGTTTTTGTATTTATACCACTACTTCAATCCTGTAGATGGATCTTTATCAAATTTGACATGAATGTCTTTTGGGTCCGTGGAGAGGTACATATAAAAGTTCAGTTTTGCGTATTTTAACAACACTTCGCCCCTGTTGACAGCCCTATCCCAAATGTGGTATAAAGATTTCCGTGTTCATGCGGAAATACATGCATAATTTCGGTTTCACATTTTGCGTTTTGCAATTTTTATGTGCGTTTTTGCGTTTTTCACAGTTGTATATAATAGAAGCAACTTTTCATGTCCTAAGATAACCTTTTGTTAATTAAAAAAAAAAATTCCATTCAGGGTATCGGTGTCAGAACTAGTTAAAAATATTGTGCGCTAAGGCTGTCTATAAAGGCAAAACCAGACAGTAAAATGTACATATTTCGTTACTACGTACGTTTTATTTCAAGGTTGTCACCGATTTGAAAATTTAAACTGTATTAACAATTAATACTGAAGATCTGATACAGAAAAGCAGTGAGTTTTTATTTTATATGGTGAAACCTACACTTCTTAGGTATAGACCAATATTGTTTGAATAATATTGTAATTCCAAAACGAAAATATGTGTACAAATTAACGAAACTGCATTATTAAAATAATCATATGAAGTTATAGTATCATTATAGTGGAAAAAAGAAGATATATATCATAATAATCTCATGTTAGATTGTGTTTCATCACAAATGTTAAGTGTCCTTATACCTGAAAACTTGAAAACGTTTTTATTCCCACAAATTCATGTCAAAAGTGTTAAACATATTTATGCCTTTTCAAAATGATATAATGCAGAAATAGCATTGAACTGTTTATGAATGGTTGGAAGTTTATAAGAGGAAATTCTTCACGGTAATAAGCCTAATATTTTAAGAACACCATATAAGTAACCAATTAAGCCATTTTATAAAATGTGTCAACATAACTGTAGCTAATCTTATGAAGCTCATTAAAGTCCGTGAATTTCAACCAAATATTCAGAGATATCAGAAGTTTCGCAGATTTCTCAATCTGATGTTAAGACGCTGATCTTTGCTTCATTTACTGGCTTGTGATTATGCACTGAATACCACAATACACTTAACTTGTATTTTGGGAAAAGGTAAGTTGAAAGCCAGATATTGAATGGAAGTGAATGGTTTGATATTAACTAACGAAGTTTACGAGAATCAAAATTATAAACTTTGAATTTCAGGAAATTAATATTGGATTGAGAGTAACAGATTTACCATTATACGTTTATTTCAATTTATTTAGTTTGTAGAAGATTTTGAAAGCAACAAGCAACAATGTTTGTTTTACAAAAACAAAAGCGCGCTAGTACATTGTTAAACTTTCTACAAACTATTGTGATTCCTATAAAAAGCGGCTAGCCAAGAGACAGATTATTTTTATTATTTGACAGCTACCCTCAGTGTTCAGACGTTTAAAAATAATATTGATCTGTATTTCTATGCCTTATAACTTCTATACAGAAGTTCTTAAGTCAAAATAGTTTAATGAAAATAAGAGAAAAAATGCATTAAATATAAGCGCACGGAATTAGCAAACTTAAGTTCCTTTGAGGATCACTTTTCTCAACATAAATAAATTGCCAGAATACATGCAAAGTATGACGGAAGTAAATGTGATGAATATGGTTAGAAATAAAACTTCGTAAATATGTATGACTTAAAACTTAGAGAAACCTAAAATAAGTATATTTTGGTGATGGCTGATGCATGAATCTATCTATATATATATATACCCACACATTTGGAAGTAAGATTTGTCTTGTCCTCACTATGCTAGAAGCGAAAGTTGGAATACAGTAATGGAATTTCAGTAAATATGCAGACATTTATTGGAACGTGAAAGATCAAAGATGAGGGCGTTCAAAAGTACATGTAAGACGAGGTGGGTTTGTTTGAAAATTACTACTGGTCTTTCTGCAATATATAAATATTTTTTGAATTACGTGAGCTACTTCAGTGTGTTTAAGGTAGTTAGGAAATGCCAGAAGTGTTTTTCATGACTTGAAATTTAGCTTTAACTTTGAAAAGTGAATAAAAAAAGCTACACGAGGGCTATCTGCGTTATCCTTCCCAATAATTAGCACTGTAAGACTAGAGGGAAGGCAATCATTTTGGACTACTATTTTACTAACAAATAGTGAGATTAACCGTCACATTACAACGCCTCCACGGCTGAAAGAGTGAGCATGTTTGGTGTGACGGGGATTCGAACCTACGACCCTCAGATTAGGAGTCGAACGCCTTAACCCACCTAGCCATACAGAGCTCTTTGAAAACTGCTGCTGAATAGCCAATTAGATCAATAAACTAAGTTTTAAAACTGCATAATATACCTTACAACAACATTATAAATACTAAAACATGAATGATTTTTTCTACAATGATATCAGGGAGGCTGACAATAGTCGAGGGAGTAATTACTCATTGATTTTGTAGAGAGCCGAAGAGCTGAGTTTTGACAAAAGATTTTTTTGAAACACGCTGGTATATCAGCTGGCTGGGGGCCGACTCTTTTGAAAGTGTGTTTGTTTGTTTTTTAATTTCGCGCAAAGCTACACGAGGGCTATCTGAGGTAGCCGTCCCTAACTTTGTAGTGTATGACTAGAGGGAAAGCAGCTAGTCATCACCACATACCGCCAACTCTTGGGCTACTCTTTTATGAACGAATAGTGGGACTGATCTTTACATTATAACGCCCCCACGGCTGAAAGGGTAAACATGTTTGGGGCGACGGTTAATGTTTAATTAACTTTCATATTCAAATTTCCTGTTGTTTGAAATAATAATACGTAACGAACGTAGCATTATAAATCGGAGACTCGTTCGAAATAAATTATAATACGTAATATAATGGAAGTTAATCTTGGTGAATACGTCTGTAAGCAGACGTTGGTACTTCTAAAAGTGAAAACTGATAGCAAAATGATGACGAATATTGCTGAAATTAAATTTTAGTTACTACTCTTGGAAGAAAAGCTTGATAAACACTAATGGCAGTAATACTTGGTGAAATTAATTAATATTTAACGGATTATTTTTTATACCTGGAACAGTTGGCATCAGTTTAATCAAACGCAATACAACTAGTACTGTATAGGTATTAAGAGAAAAGGAAATGAGATAAAACTGCATGTGAGTATACGATTTTACTTATATCTATTTCAACATATTTCTTAATTTTTGGTATTTATTTAAGGGTTTCGTATAAACTAATTATATTCTGTTGATTTGTGTTAAAATTCATTCCAGTACCACAAGTGTTAACACTAATTATGTGATTGTTTGTTTAAATGGATTGAGAATGATTAAACATGAAGAGAATAACAAATAAAATGTGTTCAAAATGCTATATGTCATGTGCTATATGTCATAAAACGTGAAATACCGATGCAGGAACCAACTACGTAGTCAGACGGAAATTATTCTTAAAGTATATAATGTACAACTTATTCTTCGCAAAATAATCAAGTTGTTCTGTTTGCAAGCTACAAGATCAACAGAAGACACAAATATCACCCGAGAAATATATATATGGAGTTACATCTGAATTCCTAAATCTCAGAAACAAAGATGGTGGTTTGGCCCTATTGAAGCATCAAACAGCTGTTTTAAACGGTTTAGATAAACAATGCATTTAGAAATTAACCATGGTTTATTCATGCCATTTTTGGCTTAATTAAGAAACAATATACTTGTGAGTGCGTGATACTAATAAGAGGTTGCTCTATAACAGAAATGTTGTCGACAAAAGTTTTTAGGCTACTGAAACAGGCGAGTTACTATTTTTTATTTTTTGTGTGTGCACAGCTTCTTTCTTTTGACTTGTTTAAATTACCATCTTTATTAAAAGTATCACAAAGATAAATAAATTAATGCCTTTGTGAACTTCATAGATTTTGGAACAAACAATGCACGATATTGAGCAAAATTCGAGTCAACATTTCGAGATTATTGAACGAAAGGTAGTAGAAAAGTAAATTATATTACTTACTTTAAAATATCTGTCGGCCTTTATTGTAAAGAGCATTATTTTAATATCTAAAGCTTCCTCTTTACTAAACAATAACTTAAAAAGAACTAACAATTTGTGTAACGTTAATAACAATATACATTCTAAATATTCTGAGAACTTTGGATAAGTTATACTTTGATGAAAATTTAATCCACTTATAAGAAAGACGTTACAAGTATTCTCAGTTATATCTAGCTCAGCTACATCAATTTCTTCAAGCTGTCACTTGTTTTTATAATAAAATGTTCCAGTACCTATTCCACATGCAAGTAAGCAGATGTGTACTTATTAAGATAGAAATGAAAATTTTCTCTTTCTACTTTTTATATAAAAATAAAACCAACCATATCTAGGTACTTACTATTTTGTTTTATCAATATTCACGCTAGTTGTCCCTAATTTTGATCTGGCAGCCTAAAGAAATGGCAACTACTGATAACGCCCACTGCTCATTCTTGATCTACTTTTGTTTAACCCAGTTGTGGATTTGATCGTTACCATTATAACGCACCTACTGCCCAAAGTGCAAAGTTCGATTATTTTATTAACGTTGAACCTGAAGATTCACAGCCTGGTGCACTAGCTACTAGACCTCATACTACCATTGCCAAAGACATCTTTAATGTCTTGAAAATAATAATGATAACGCATATTAGTTCAAAGAATGTAAACTATATTTAACTCTTAACAAATCATGAACCAGTTGAAAGTAATAAGCTATAATATATATCTTTTTCCTCTCAAATTGGTGCGGCATGGCCACGTGGTTAAAGAACCCGACTCGTAATCCGAGGGTTGCTGATTTGAGTCCCCGTTACACCAAACATACTCGACCTTTCATCCGTGGGGCCGTTATAATGTGATGGACAATCCCACTTTTCGTTGATAAAAGAGTAGCCCAAGAGTTGACAGTGGGTAGTGATGACTAGCTGCCTTCCCTCTAATCTTACACTGGAAAATTAGGGTCGGCTAGCGCAGATTGGCCTCATGTACAGGGTGTTTGGAAAGCCACTGTGCATTTATATATTTATTAACAGACATGTTTCAATATAGAATACATGAGGTAAATATGAATGACAATTATAAACAATATTGAAAGTGACCACCGTTGGCATCAGTACAGGCTTGGATCCTTCTTATTTTGTTTCTAATACCGCTATCAGTTGCTGGCTTGAAATAGACTGAATGAATGCTGTTATCGCTACTTTCAAAACTGCACAGTGACTTTCCGAATCCCCTGTAGTTTTGCGCGAAATTCAAAACAAACCAAAACAATCTTCCCAAATTTAAAAGTTTCAGTGAATCTTTGCCCACTGGTGAGAGACTAGTACCATAATAAAAACTATAATTTGTCTTTAGTCTATATTTCACTGATAACAAATATCGGAAATGCTTCTGTAAGAGCAAATCACGATGTACAGAACCTTAGTTTGGTTTATTTTTAGCATTTTATGAGTACATAATAAATTAATTCAGTGCCTGTTCTGTATAACACTCTGAAGATTTTGAAGCAACGCAGTGTATCCCCATATAACAATATTTACATATGTCAATGCAGTGTATATTCCATCCAATACTATATATCTGACAAGTTAATGGAACGAAAGGTCTGTCTTAACATTGTTTACATTAAGAATTAATCAAGTAAACGTGTCACGTTACTGCTGTGATCTTAAAATGCTAAAGCACTATGTACGTAATTTACTAACTACAGTGTATGTAACATTTTAATGCTGTGTCCCAAAGGCACTAATGCACTTTGTCATTTTATTGCTGCACGTAACAATGTCGATTTTTTACTGACCAGTCCAACAAGGTCTTATTGTTTTCAGTGAAAGTTTAATGGTAATGTTTATATCTCTTTAACTGCATAACAAGGAATGATGGTTCTTGAGTTATATACATGTATATTTGTCTATAATGAGACACATAAACGTGTGTTTGCATGTAAAAGTTTTAGCTCTATGACGTCAGATATATCGAACTTGCCTATTTTCTATTATTTGATATTTTTGTTTTGGAATGAATAATAACTTACTACATGTTTTAATCAAACGTTCTACGTAGCCGATCAGTACGACTTCGTATTTTATAACAAAGTTGAAAAACAAATTAAACTTATTTATCTACCCTTATTTTCAAAGTGTGAAATATTTCTGAAAATGCTTGTAAACGTTAAGTTCTATCTTTAAAACTTGCTTAAAATATCTGGAATGATTCATAAAACACGTCTCGTGTTCTTGACTCTGTTGGAATAATAATGAATTCCTACACTACATTTATATTACAGTCTATTTTAAACTAGTTTATGTTCCTTTAGTACATATAAACCCTAAGCAACAAACAACACACAACGCTACGTGGGTCGTGGAAGCTTAGAATCGATGTCAAGGTTGTCCTCATAAAGAAATATTTAGGAGTGCTTAACTTTCTTGGAAAGTATATGTGTGTTGGGTTGGGGGTAAACATTCAATCTAACATAGTTGTTAATAATAGCTTACGCACACTAACTGGAAACAGAAGTATGATGATTGTGGTATCATTCTCATTTTACTAATTTTCCTCTTTCATCTACAGTTTGCTTTTTAGTTAAGTTGTCCAATTTATCAACTCTCTTCTCACCTCTCCTACCCTATCCCTACCGTTTTATCGGAATAAAGCTGAATAGTCCGTCTGAGTATGATATTTAACACCTAGCCATATGTGAAAGTGATCCCAAAAACTATTTCAACCAATCGTATCTGCGACAATCCAAACAAGAAACAAAGAACGAATGATGCATTGATATAGAGAAAAAGTTCATTTCAATCAGCTACGTTGCGGAGGAATATTCAGATAAAAATTAAACACAAATTAATACACCCGTAGATATAACAGAACGACTTAAGCACGTTACATGTCGGGGACTATACACTCAGAGCATGTTGGTGACAAAGACTGCCTGTTAAAATACGCTAGTGTTACATCCTTGATCGGGAAAAAATAACGGAAAAAACGTTCAAGCTGTGACGATATTCTCTTCAGATTTGGCTTATCCTTCGGCGTTATGCCACACATATAGAGATCTCCAATCGCATGCGATAGACTTCACCATGCTTTATATAAAAGGACATATACAGATAATGGTTAAGAAAATTACGCTACGTCATAAAAACATCAATACAACTACAACACTGCATCGTGAATGATGTACCTAATAAGTAAATAATTGTTATACTGATTTATAAATATATAATACTTAAATTTCATTGTTTGAAATTAAGCACAAAGCTACACAATGGGTTATCTGTGTTTTGCTAACCAAGTGTATGTAAACTTGATTTCTAGAGGTGTGAGTCCGCAGACATATCGCTGTGAGGCCTGCCATAGCCAAGTATGTTAAGGCGTTCGACTCGTAATCTGAGGGTCGCGGGTTCGAATCCCGGTCGCCTCAAACATGCTCGCCCTTTCAGCCGTGGAGGCTTTATAATGTGACGGTCAATCTCATTATTCGTTGGTAAAAGAGTAGCCCAAGAGTTGGCGGTGGATGGTGTTGACTAGCTGCCTTCCTTCTAGTTTTACACTGCTAAATTAGGGACGGCTAGCGCAGATAGCCCTTGAATAGATTCGCGCGAAATTTAAAAATTATATCACTGTGTCACTAGGGGGTTAAAATTTTAATACCAACTTAATATTTGTTATTCACTCAATGACAAGCAGCTTTATTATTTTAATAATTGTCATCATAAAAACCTCAGGTTTGTCAACGGCAAGCCTGAGAGTTATAATGATGACAATAATTTAAGTAACAAAGCTGCTTGTCACTGAGTGAATACCAAATATTAATTTCGATACCTGCGGTGGTCAAAACATACACTCGATGGTTGCTATAAGTATACATGAAAGAACCTTTTAATAAGTTTCTCTCACAATAATAAAATATTATCTATATTTGTAAAATTAAAATGGCATGGCCAGGTGGTTAAGGCACTCGACTCGTAATCTGAGGATCGCGGATTCGAATCCCTGTTACACCAAACATGCTCTCCCTTTCAGCCGTGGAGGCGTTATAATGTAACAGTCAATCCCACTATTCGTTGGTAAAATTAGCCCAAGAGTTGGCGGTGGGTGATGATAACTAGCTGCCTTCCCTGTAGTCTTACACAGCTATATTAGGGACGGCTAGCGCTGATAGCTCTCGAGTAGCTTTGCGCAAAATTCAAAACAAACCAAACTGAAATTAAAACGTGTCTGTTCACAGTGTTTCTCCCAGAAAATGGCCCGGCATGGCTAGGTGGGTTAAGGCGTGCGACTCGTTGTCTGAGGGTCGCGTGTTCGTATCTCCGTCGCACCAAACACGCTCGCCCCGTGGGGGCGTTATAATGTTACGGCCAATCCCACTATTTGTAGGTAAAAAGTGGCCAAAGAGTTGGCGGTGGTTAGTGATGACTAGCTGCTTTTTCTCTAGTTTTACACTGCTAAATTAGGGACGGCTAGCGCAGATAGTCATCGAGTAGCTTTGCGCGAAATTCAAAAAAACAAAACAAAATATAAACAGCGACTTTCACTTTATTTATTTAAAAAGTATGTGTTACAAACGTGACGATTTTGAACAAATATATTCCGTAGTGAAACTTAAAGAATTTATGCAAACCATTTACTTGGTGTGACAGCTAACGTAGCATGAATCCTATTAAGCTCAACAAATGTGATGAGAATTAGTTTTACGTAGATATCGTTTATCACATTTCGATAGATTAGTTCATCACTGATTTATAATTATGGAAACGCGACAAACATTACCTTTAGTGAAACTTGAATTATATTATACTTCTTGAAGGTCCCAGGCTCGACAAATATGACTTCAAATGGATTCAGGCGGGAAAAAAAATATCATTTCCTTTAAATCCCTTCCTGCAACCAAATGTGGTTCTCATCATTTTCACTACCTCTACAATAACATCTACAGATGAACGTATAGTGTATCATTATAAAAACACACATTCTGTGTTCAAGAGGTATTCTCTGATATCTAAGTTGACAATAACGCCATACAATCAACAAGAAGATGAAGAGTGGCATGGTAAGAATAGCAAATCACGAGAACCGTGTTCCAACCCACTGCATCTGGAACTAGTCTTTCCAACGACTGTTATTGGTCTGATGGCTGTATTTGAGCGCTATTGTCTGACAGCGAAGTTTCGCTTACGAGATCAATTTTAAACAACACATTTTGACAAACTATCCCTATACCTTGCGGTTTACGGAGACGACTATATGCAAGACCACACATTTAGCAGACTGAAAGTAGAATTGTTCACTCTAGCTGCTTCAGGAAACTTGGCAGATATGTGGTTTAATGGTATTGCTGTGATTCCAATTTTTCGGATATATTGACCATAAAAATAACTGTTGGTATCAAGTTGTGGCCAGAAGCTGGGAACCTTTGTTTTGTCGGCTCACACCAACATTAAAGCCTCGTTTATTATTCTGTAAATAAAAGCAGGAGTTATGTGTAGCTTTATAGCAAAGTTGATTTTCGGTTGGATATTACGGTTTTTTACATAAACATGGCATTCACTGTACGGAAATGAGCGCATTGTAACTGACTTCCTTTGGATGTGGTTTTGGAGTCCTTTGCAGTCTTAAACGCTTTGCCTTAAAAGTTTTCTGTTTCCATAGGAAACACTGATGATCCTCTTCTCTTAGCTTTGGGTTTTACCATAGCAATACTGTACTGTTGAATGGGGGGAATATTTGACATGTGTTCTATAATTCTGTGAACTTACGAATGAAAACAAAGAAGGATATGTAATCATATGTCAACTGCACTATATCTGCCATATCCAGTGTTGATGAAGCCTTTTGCCCAGTACTAGGACTCATCAAAGTAGTGGGTTAGGTATTACTTATTGTATATAATTAATTGTATGGTTACAAACTATTATGGTGAAAGCTAGAATAAGTAAATTAAGCGTAATTATTATTGATATTATCTAAATAATTTACAAGTCAAAATAACGGTGAAGATTAGTGATACATTAGTTACGTGCATTAGTTTTAAACTTTATTAGTTAATGCTATTTCCGTGAAGAGAATTAATTATAATATTTAATATATCTATTTTTATTTGTCATTGTTGTATATTTTTATCATCAGGACTTAGTCATGGATTTAGGACTAAACCTAAATCTCATATGCTCGCCACTAAAATCAAATCTGAGTTACAAGCTATAGTTTCCAATTAGATATACGTGTTTATGTGATTGGGTGAAAGAAATAAACGAAAAAAAACAACACTGACGATATAATTTCGGTATCTTAAGAGCTACTTACGTTGTTACTTTAACTTATTAGAACGCTTTGCTTTAGTAGTTTCGTCCTTCGCTGTTAGCGATATTTTCTTGGGTTATCCAAAAATATTTATCGTAGGCATTACGTAATTATTCATAAGTGAATTAATATATAGTGCTGCTTAATGTTTGTTGCTTGTTTTGATCAGAAGTTAATAACAATCAACTTTACAGAAACTTAACATGTTGGCCGAGAGGATGCAGGTTTAGATTTCTCTATATTGACGTATACAAATCGTCTTCATATGGTGAACTTAAATCCCCACATTACAACAATAGCTTTACTTTAGATTCAGTATTGAAGTTGACGTGACTAAACACTTTGTGTTAATTTTTTTAAAAATTAATAATAGAAAACACTAACTTCTATCTTACACATGATAACGGAAGCCCAGTAGAAAAGGTAGAATTTTTTAAATTTAGATATATTTATATATGCTTTAGGTTCCACAGCTTTATATAATTTAACATTTGCGACGTTTTAATACTTTTATTGTTAAAAAATACATTACCAGTAACAGCTAGCAGATTGGTATTTTAGTTCAGTTGGTTAAGTGCTGTTTGGCGTAATACAACTGTTGTTGTCGTTCTAGTGCTAAGCCACACAATATTCTATCTGCACATTATACAACACAGATTTTAGCGTTTTAAATCTACAGACTTATCGCTGATTCACCAGGGTCTTGATGTACGAAAAGTCGATCCCGCTAGCGAGAAGTAAAAATGACAATTTCTGTGTTGGTTGGTCGGTCATCGTGTTGTACATTATAGAATTGTTTTCTTACTGTTTTTGATGTTCTTTCCAGAAACAAAAAAAACCCGCAATTTTTAATGTTAACACAAGATATAACAAAGGTAAAATTGTGTGACAAAAGACAACTTTTATTCTTCTCACAAATGATTTCAGATATACAAGTATCTTTGAAATGTCACTGTAAATATAGACAAAACAAAATCGACAACATAACTGCATTTTTATTTCAATCATACACGTTTGTAACATTCTGTTTTCGTTGGTGCTCATGCAACGCCTTTTGTTTTTACTGACCAGTTTCACACTGAGTGATATGAGGTTTTTCATTTAAAATTATGTCGATTTTTACAGCTTTGTAAAACTGAGGTAAACTAGTCAAATTATTTTTTGACTCTACATAGAATTTTTATGTTATCGAAATAACGATAATTAGATGCAAAAGAGAAAAAATAAAAGGCATTTTATTCAGGATATAATTAGATTTCTTTCAACGACAACACCATTTATTTAGCCCCATTTCTCTCTTTTTATAGCTCGAAAAACAGGAAAATATTGAATTATGAAATACTGAGAACATATACCTTGTGAATAAACGAAAAAATTTATAAATTACCTTATATATACTTTTCTACGAACCTTTAGCCTGACTTTGGGAAGAATAAGTCGACCAGACAATCTAGCTTTGGAGACTGACTTGGTAGCTGTACAATTAACATACCGAGGAAGCCAATAGGTGGGAAAAGTATTTCCTTTTGCTCTGAGTAGTGTATTTCAAAAATGGAATTTCTCTTTCTAGACTTGTTTGGATTATTGTAATGAACAATGTTTCAATATCTTGGACAGCCGTAGCCTAAAGTTAGCGTGTTTGCACTGGTAATCTAAGAATTCATAATTTGTGATTCGTTGTCTCAAAAACGTGCCTCGCAATTTGGGGCAGTGAATGCTCTATACAAAGGACAGTTAAAACACATTACTCTATCAATAAGAATAGCCCAATAATGGGCCAAGGGTGCTGTTGATAAATTGTCTTCTCGCTAGTATGTTAGTTCTTCGTGTAACCAGTTTGCGACATTCCAAAACAAATAGATTGTATTTTCAATACCAAAAAAGTCTCCAGAATGAAATGACTTGAAATAATAGCAAAGTAATACAAAACGTTTTTTTGCGAACTCCTGCATAGTCTATTGGTGACCTAACGTCATCCTATCAAGTTATTTGTTCTCTTGGTATCTGTGATACTTTGTGGCAACTTTTTTATCTGCACAACTTCCCCTTCTTATGATTTATATTGTTTTTATTGTTACAGTATGTCAACTGTTTTCAGCTATTGTTGATTTTTTGTCTTATTTGTATCACGTACGATAGTTATGCTGTTACTTATCAGATTTTGTATTATAGAAATTTTTAAAATGTTAAATAACGGGGATTTGTAATATTTTTTAACAGTCCTCATTTATTTTTTGTTTTTTTAATTTCGGGCAAAGCTACTCGAGGGCTATTTGTGCTAGCCGTCGCTAATTTAGCAGTGTAAGGCTAGAGGGAAGGCAGCTAGTCATCACCACCCACCGCCAACTCTTGGACTACTCTTTTACCAACGAATAGTGGGATTGACCGACACATTATAACGCCCCCACAGCTGAAAGGGCGAACATGTTTGGTGCAACGTGGATTCGAATTCGTGGCCCTCAGATTACGAGTCGAATGCCTTAACCCACTTAGCCATGCCGGGCGTCCTCATTTATAAAGAGGAAACATAAATATTTTTATATGCAACATACGTACATTGTGGTGAAAAAACTAAATTTAATTGAGATTTAAACATAGAAATTGAAGTGAAACTGAACCAAGTGTATAGTTATAGCAATAAAAGAGAAAATAAAGGAACGTTTGTTTTTAACTTAAAGGTTTAGATCTGCTCTCCTGATTTTGTATTTCACTCCACAAAACGGATCACAATGTATCTTCGCAATACGAACTTCTACTGCAAACATAATTACCCGAGATACAAAAGCATGTACACTTGAAATGGAAAATATTTGCAATACAAACAAATTGTATCTCTGGGGAAAATAAGCACATCTGTTGTTCGACGCTTGTAATAGCTGCTCTTTCTGTCTTTACTGAATTTACAAAGGTGTTTGTTTGTTTTGAACTTCGTGCAAACCTACACGAGGGCTATATGCACTTGCCACCCTTAATTTAGTAGTGTAAGATCAGAGGGAAGGCAGCTAGTCATTACCACCTACCGCCAACCCCTGAGCTACTCTTTTATCAACGAATAGTGGGAATGACCATCACATTATAACGTCCTCACGGCTGAACGGGCGAGTATGTTTGGTGTGACGGGGATTTGAACCCGCAACTCTCAGATTACGATACGAATGCCTTAACCACCTAGCCATGCCGGGTCAAAGTTTGCATAGGAACAATTGGTTTACATAACTGTATAAACTGTCCTTTAGTGATGTAATAAAATTATAATTTCATGCCATAGCTAGTCCACAAGTAATATTGCTATTGCAAGGAGTTGTTTTCGTGTCATGATATTTCCTGTTTGTAAAAGTCCTATGATATGTGGTTGAGAATTCTATGGTTAATGTGTTGATTAGTATATTGTCATAACCAAAGTATGCAATACTAACACTCAGATTTTTTGAACTGTAAACAAAATTTGAAATTTAACATATATTACTAGCTCTTGGAATGCTGCCAGTTGTTCTACAATTATATATAGGTTACTTTACTTGCTTCACCAAATAAATGGTTATTGCGCCTTCTTTTTATACACTCTTTGAAACGATGAGTCATCAAAATGTAACGATGAATTAACGAAAAAAACTTAACTAAAGTTAAGAATATTTCGTTTTCGTTAGCACAATGTAAGGTTTATGTAGCTCGTCATAACAGAAACATCTTAATGTCTTTTACTTGGCAGCTGATCAGCATACATCCAACATCCCCATTACCTCAATCACAACCAAAACATGACATAAATAACTTTGTGCATTGTTAACAGTGGAATTCTATTAGTGAGCATAAATGGTGAGCTAGACGGATGTTGCAGTCAATAATAAACAAGTGAAAAGTGAAGAGTCGGTTTTGCACGAGAACAAATATTTAACAATAGAAGTTCCTTTAACGAATGCAATATTGTTTATTTCTCTTTCGATTCAATTTCGTTTAATAAAATTAACAATTGGAAATAAGACAAAATAAGATAGCTTCTAGAATTTTTGTAATCAACGTTTTCATGTTTTGAATAAATGTAATGCCGTGTTTCATAAAGCACCAGTCGTTTTACATATTACTTGCTACTTTGAAATTCAAAGACCAAAGACGTAACTGTACACTCATACAATCTTGGTTATTCAGCCTATACAGTTAACAGTAAAATATGTGTCGGATATTAAAACGTTCTGCAAATATACATAATGTAACTGTTGTGCGAAACATCGAATTTAACAATCAGAGGTAAAAAATACGAACACTTTCTATACAAAGTGAAATGCTTTTTATACCATCTAAAACCTTTTGCGACTCAAAATCGGAAGTTACATATGATTCAAAATAGAAACAAAATGGCGTACAATGTTCTGTTTAAAATATTAATTCTTCTAACCGTTTTATTAAATCATTACAAGATTGTCTTATCTAGTTGGTTGATATTTATTAGGATTTTTGTTGCTTGTACGATTGATAAATCAAAACATTATGGATTTATCAAATATGATCAAATTTCGCAACATGTACAAATTAACAGGTTTTATGTTTGGTGAGATTAAATGATAATCATTATTATTGTCAGTTTATATCTACGTTTTAAGTCAACTATGCAAAAGGATATCACACCAACTCTCTAAGTACTGTTTAAAGTCACTTATACTTGTTAATCGACATGAGTAAATACAAAGTTAAACTCGTCGCTTCAAGAAAATTATATGCATTTCACTTTCTACAACTAGCAATCTAAATCTGCGATCACACACTACCGGAAAGGTAATACGATTTGGGATTACGAAAACAAGTTGCGTCAAAGGTGTCATTAAAATCCTAAACCTTTAAAACTTGGCCACATAGAAATTACATATTATTATAAAACGATCTTAAATATATCAGCAAGACACGAGACAATTACAGTTGTTTTTGAGAAGAGTATACATCAGTCATTTCTAACAGAAAATATTCATACGCTTAGATCATAAAAATTTCTTCAGGTTAGGATTTAGAATTTCCAAGGCGGGAACTTACCTTGTACGTGATAGTATTGGAAAACAATGGAGTATGGAATAAACTGATAGAAGTCTTATCTAAAACTTCGCAAGCAAAGTGCATCATCTTGTGACAAGGGAGAATCTTCGAACACAAATATAAGCGGCAAAAGCCACGTGCTCCAGGCAATGATATGCAACATAAACAAGAATAATTTCCCTATGGAGAAGGGAAACAAGTCACCTGTACACAGCCTGTTTTGTTGTCACGTGCCTCAAGTAGATAGAGAAGTAGATAAGTACTCATACCGTTCTGTCGAGAGTCATACTGGTAAAATCGTCAAATACAGCACCTATAGGTTTCTGTGCAATCGGACTGTGGAAACAGGCACTCTGACATAGCTACTGCATCAATTTTGATAAGATGCCCATTCGTCGAAGAGCATAACCGGACTACAACGACGTGGAGTTTTCCAAAGTAATTCTAATACAACGTACTTATTTTCCTGGAGATGCAGGTAGAAGATGAGCGTACCTCCATATTTAAGAACAAATCTCAAGGGAAGACCCAGTATATTATAATTGTACAGTAGTTACTCTTTTTCTAAGATTAATAGAACGTTTAAAACACATGAAACATTTCTAAATCAGATCTTCTATATTATTTTCATTGTATTTTATTCCTTTTGTTTAACTATATTTTGACAGATACGACTAAAAATATTGGAATTATTGTGTTTCTCTTCCCGTTAGTCCTAACAAGAGTAGATGAATAACTGGAATTACGTAAAATAAACACTTCTTTGATAACTTTGATTATGGTAGAAAATCGTCAAGAGCTGATTATGGGTTAAATCATTTTATATTTGAGAACGTTAATCACATCAAGATAAAACCGATTCGTATCTACTTCTAAAAACTATTTGTGGTAATTTAGGTATTCAAGTCTGATTTGAATTAAGTGTTGGAGAATAAACTTTTTACACAATGATATAATGTATTTTTCTTTACAGCTGTTTCTAGAATAAGCTCGTGTAGGTCTAGACGTCAAAGTATCAGCTTTACCCCTCAATTAAATGACACAGTTATTCGTAATGAAGAACATATAGTATACTTTTTATAAAGAATAAAGAAAATCTGTGAAACTTTACGATATATATATGTATGTGTATTAAGTCGCTAGCTTAACATTTGTTATATTCGATATTTATGAATTAATGCGAGTGTAAGTTATTTTGTAACAACCTATTGCCACATTTACTTGGTGGCTGATAGTAGTTAAAATGAAGGAGGAAAATCGCAGTGTATGACAAGAGTGTTAATTGCATACAGAAACTGTTCGAGGTGTTGGTGTAGGTGTTTTCTTATTGCAAGGCCACGTCAGACTATCTGCTGAGTCCAACGAATTGATGTCTATTTATGAAAAATCGCAGTGTATGACGAGAGTGTTAATTGCATTCAGAAACTGTTCGAGGTGTTGGTGTAGGTGTTTTCTTATTGCAAGGCCACGTCAGACTATCTGCTGAGTCCAACGAATTGATGTCTATTTGTGCTACAGAAATAGGTTTGTTAACGTTTCAATCACTCTGGTGATATCCTGATGTATGATATTTGTAGAATCACACCCATCTTAGATTTAATATGTATGCTTCAAGCATAAGGCTTGTTTTAACATCCTTCAGTTATCTTTGATAATAGATTCTATCTCGAGTCAGATATCCTTCGTTAGAATCTGTTTCAGGTTTCACAAACCTCAAATTTAGCGTTTTTCACCACAATGACTTTTCACTCTTGAAGAATAATTGCGTTGTAAAAATGGAATGTGAAATACATTAACACCCGTAACGCTGTTGAGTACAAAGTTCCTAAAGCTCTGTCGTTTTTAGAACTATTGTTTACTGGTACTAATGCTCTCTACTTAATGGAGTAAGTAAAAATTATTTATCAAGCTTTAAAACTTATGTTTTTGCAATTGGTTTCCACTATTACACACTAAAAAAGTTTTTTAAAAGTTCTAGTTTTATCAAAAGATATATTATCTCTCCTCTATGTCCTTCTCTGCAATTTAACAAATTATTATCGTAGTGTAGTTATGTAGTATCACTAGGTTCACTTTGAGTCATTAAATATAAAGAACAAATTATTCTAAGTGGCTATTTTAATTGTTTTTGTAGAAATAGTAATGACTCTTTAACGTCATTTATGAACTATATAACATAAGCTTAAAGCAGTTTACATTATTATGCTTTTAGCTTTATTTAGAAATATGTGAGAATATGTGGCTTATTTTAGAATATATTATGTTCAGTTTTGGGGCCGGATGCAGCCTAGAGGTAATCATGCCATATTTTGGATCTAAAAGTCTGTGGTTTACGTTCTGCAAATTCAAGATCACGTTCTGGTCTTTAGGGTCGTGGGTGCATTATAAGAGTGATGTTCAAATCCTCCTCTTCGATGTGTGTTTTCTTGTAGCAAAGCCACATCGGCTATCTGCTGAGCCCACCAAGTGGAATCTAACCCCTGATTTTAGCGTTGCAACTCCGTAGATTTACCGCTGCACTAGCGTGGGGCCTACTCTTCGATTAAAATAACCGATGACCACTAAATCGTAAGTAAAATGTGTAACTCTTTGGAATGTTTGTAGTAGCAAATAAATACGTGCAACTAAGCTGTTGTTGTTTTGAATTAAGCACAAAGCTACACAATGGGCTATCTATGCTCTGCCCACCGCGGCCATCGAAACCCGGAGCGTAGGGTTGGAAGTCTGCAGAGATGCCGCTGAGCCACTGGGGAGCTGTAACTAAGCCTATCTTTTAGACTACTAAGGTTTATCTCAGTGTTAAAACGTTCACTCATGACGCGTTTGTTTAAATTTATATAGAAAGAGTACAACTTATGACACGTTTAAAAATAGCAATTCACGTTCAGTTTTATATTTAAAAAATTTGATTCGCGGAATGTTTTTTTCGGACTAAGCTGAGCGTGACATTTTTTTATATCAAAATATGTATGACTAATTAACTTATATTTAGCTCACGGTTTGTTTCAGTTATCATTAAGTTCAAAGCTACACAAAGAGTTATTCGTGCTCTGCTGAGGCACGAAGGTGGGAAGATGAACTGACGAGTCTTCATTAACGGCTGCCGATTCTGAGACTCACAGATTGGGAATGTAGCGAACTAATCACCAAGACATGCCATGCAATGTTTAGCTTCTGTACAAATGTAATGCGTATCGTATTTAGGAAGTAGGTCATTTTAATGGATTTCTCGAAAAAGAATACTACTTTAAGATTTCGGTTGAGCTAAGTGAGAGTTTCTTGCAAGATATTCTTATCCACTTGTCCAAAGACGCAGAAAAGGTACAACAAATAATAACACGAACATTTAAAAAAAATAGTGAAACTGTCTTGAAAACTACATATGGAGTAATGGAAAGTATTCTATGAAAGGTCATCATCATTCTGTTTTTCAGGAAAGCATACAGGATGAAAACGAAGACCGAAGTCTCAGGGCTGTTAACCAGTCTTTCGAAGACGCAAAGACGGTAATAATAACGATTCCAAGAATAAATCATTAGTAATTTTTTAAAGAGTAAAGGTAAGAAGTACCAAAGGGCCACCAACTACTGCTTTACAAATGAAGATTAAAAATAATTATATTAAAGATAAATATAGAATAACAACAGTGATTAAAAAATAAGGTCATCAAACAAAACCTCAAGAATACATTCTACAAGCGATGACATAAAGCATTTCTTTTTATCAAATGTTTCGTAAAATATTATTTGTTTGTTTTTGAATTAAGCACAAAGCTACACAATGGGCTATCCGTTCTCCGTCCACCACGGGTATCGAAACCCGATTTTTAGCGGTATAAGTCCGTAGACGTACCGCTGAGCCACTGGGGGCCTCGTAAAATATTAACTTTGCTTCATAGAAACTCAATTTTTTAAAGTTATAACAAATAAAACCAAGGATAACTTACAATCTAATCAAGTCGCCTTTTTTTAACAGATATTTCTTTTTTGTAAAACGGATGAAATTCATGGTCTTTCTTATATTTTTTGAAGTAATATACCTTCGAAATATCCTTGAAATTTATGCTCCACGCACACTGGGAAAACTAATTTAAAATACAATCATTGCAGCACATGAACATCTCTTCCCATGAATTTTAGTTTAATATGTCTTTGCAGAAATACTTACAGCGTAATGCAACATAAAACGAATCTTGACTCAATTTTAAATGAAATTTCGCAAAAGAAAGCAACATGTTATTTTGCTGCTTTTTGAAGTTCAGTTGATTACGTAATTAAATGAGACATCTAATAACAAAGCAGAAAACTTAGATTCTATCTAAGAAATATATTTTTTATGATGTTCTTATTTGACTATGATGTGACATTCAAGTGTGAGACAAACGTTAAGATTTAATTCAAATAATAATACACTTGCAGATAACATACATCTCATATCATGTTTCGTTTACAAGAACAGATAGTATTTACCTAAAAAAACATGTTTTTTTTTTCATTCTAACGTATTTAATATATTGGCCAGGTGGTTTAGGTACTCGATTCGTAATCTGAAGGTCGCGGGTTCGAATTCAATCCCACTATTCATTGGTAAAAGAGTAGCCCAAGAGTAGTATTGAAATAAATATTTAATATCAACAAAAAAGTCATATATAAAAAATAAAAACCTGCTACCTGAACAACGATAAATAACTGAGAAAAATAATGAACGAGTTATTTAATACGTGATAGAGAAAAGCTGAGCAAATTATCTTAAAGTAACATACACAAGAGCAAAGTTAACAGCAGTTTGAGCGAATACAAAAGGTAATTAACTCTCTTATGGCTAAAAACTGAAACACAAGCAGATATTCGGACGATTAAACATATGGATCAGCAGTATGTTAACTGAACATTGAAGCCGGATCAATATTTAGTAGTTTTACTCAGTATGGGAGAGTGGAAGTTAATAATGTGTTATGTACTAATTGTAAATATAGTTTTTCGATTGAATAATCAAAAACAAAATTTAACTTTAATAAATACAAGCTTCAAACTTAATGTGTCTTTCGTTTCTCAGCAAGTACCTAGCTTAGAATAAAGCACACAATGAAACTTACTTAGCAAGTTTATATAAAAAAACAACTAGTTGACAACTGAACGTTTCTATTAAAGCTCTGCAGCATAGTGTCTAAAGCTAAAAACTACGTCTTGAGTCTTTCACTTACAAAACACATCTCTCGTGGCTACAGGCTTTCTAAAAGACATCTAGTATACGGTAACAATGTTTTTCCAGCGCCCTTTTCAACAGTTTGCATATAAATCCATAATCCTTGTGTGCGGAGACTTTATTAGTATGCATTGGTATCCAATAATATAATATCCCTTTTATTCTCCAACTGCCTGAGGTATGTGACATATGAATGGATATGCTGTAGGGACATAATATGTACACGTGACTTGTTTCGCTTTTCTAGATGGCGATCCTTCTTCATTATATTGCGCAGTGTTGTCTTGAGCACACACATGACTTTTGTTACTGATCTTTGTGTTCTTATAAGATGCTGCATTTTGCTTATTACGTATGGGGTATGTTTTATTCTAGGTCTTATTTTGGATGAACCTGGTTCCCCAAATCGATCCATTTTTCTTTTGTTTTCCATTGTCATTATGCATAAAGAATATCCTCGTGTTGGAAATTCTAAATCATCGGTCTGTATATTTTTGATCGAGAAAATACAGTAATAGTTAAAATTCGAAAGCGTTTATTATTAGGTTAGCTTTGAGTCAACTGTGAGAGTATTAAATCACTTTCTTAGAAAGCACCAAGTCAACTTTGTTCACATTGATTGTGCTCTGATTACAACGTGTACTTAGATGACATCAAGATTATACGGTCTGGACCGCAACAAGTCCTAAATGGTTACATTTAATCATATTACAGCTGTTTTCTATATAGTTTTAGCTCAGCTGCATATACATTAAATAAATAACTATACAGCTTCGAGTCAGATTTATTAAGATCTCCTTTATGGCTTTAAGTAAAGCTACACAGACTGTTTCTTTGCCTTTTGATTTTGACGCAAAACTACACGAGGACTATCTGCGTCAGCCGTCTCTAATTTAGCTGTGTAAAGCTAGAGGCAAGGCGTTTCCATCCACCGCTAATTCTTTAGCTACTATTTTACCAACGAATAATGAGATTGACTGTAAAATTGTAACATCTCGAAGGCTGAAAGGATCAGTATGATTGGTGTGACGGGATTCGAACCCGCGACCCTCAGATTACGACTCGAACACCCTAACCACCTGGCCATGCCGGGCCCTATACATATTGAAACACGTTTTTTGATGACTACCATTTAACGTATTTATAAACTGGGACACTTTCCTTAATTCACTAATGCCTTCAAGTAAAATGCTTTACACGTTAGAACACGTTTCCAATAACTACAGACTAACTGCTTCTTTACAAGACATATTTAAGAACAAATTCATTTTTGCAGAATAATAAAAAAACAAAAAAACGTTTCTTTACCCTTAGTGGTTACTGGTATGGAATAAGAAATACTGTTATGAAGCTGTCATCCTTAGTGCTTTTCAACAAAGACTTATTTTATGTAGCAATTTTTGGAAAAATAAAAGTGAATGTGTTTTATGTTAAAAACTAATTATTTAATAATAATATTTTTTGAACTTTAAATGTAGAATAACTGTATTTAGTTAAAACTAATATCATTTGTTTTCTCATTCTACGATTTAAAGACCGTGTTCTTGCTCTAAAGTCATCATGGTTAGTTTATAAATTTGTTTATGATGTCAGAAAAAATATACTGAGTTCATTACAAGAATACTGTTAACCCATATGAAAAAAATGTGCAAGTTTGAGGTCTACAGTTAACTCAGTTGTAAAAATGACACTTTTAATGTAATAACAGCTTTTCATTTTAAGGTAATTCTTTATCTGACTCCGATTGCACATCTCAAGTTTAACGGATCCTTACAGTCCTTGCATCAATGTCTATAAGTCATACGTTATCAGATATGACACAGTGTTAAACCAAACCAAAAATCTGCATTACCTCAGGAAAAACGTATACAAACAAACGTCTTTTTAGTGTTCATGGTACTATTGCACACGATCTGTTTCGCATTCTTGCTACGAACATGATGCATCTGACATACAGGTTGGTCATGTAAAGACTGTTTCACTAAACTGATACAGTGTCCAGTTCTGTAATTTACTCTCGGAAAAGTAACCTACGACTGCAGCGATCTGGGTTTGAAAGATACTGTTGGTCTGGACGTGTTGTAATTGATGTCCAACCTTGTACAAAAGTACGATAAATTGTATCATTAGCTTAAAAATGGTTCCACATTCTGTTAGTGACACTTATGGATACTTGAATCCAATTTGTGACAGTCTGCTGTGATAGGTTAGCTCCCATTCGTCTGATATATATACATATATAGACTGAATAAGCAATCATTTGCGTTTCACATTATGTTTCGGATTGTCAGATGCCTAATCTATACAATAGTAAGCTTGGCGAGACTGCTATTGCATCATTTTTTGTGAGATATATCACTATATATATATATATATATATATATTTTTGTGGTAGTTATTTCTAACCATACACACATATATACGTATTTCCGTGTTTTTACTACATACAGACAATACTGTTTACCATCATCCAATCAAAATTAAGCCAATATTTTATTTCAAGTGTTTAGATAGAAATAAGTTACACTTTCTTTCTCTTAGATTAGAAAATTAGTAAAAGAGACTCCGTTACAGGTGTATATATATATATATATACATACTGAATTAACCGTTCACGTATTATTTTCCCAGGTGCTTGCTTTTAGTCATTTATACCCACACAGAAAACATGTTCCTTCAGTGGACAAAGAACTCTTGTTATAAAACAAAATTACTTTAGTGACTTATTAAATTTATTAAAGACAATTTATCATGAAGATAAGCATGTTACAAAGTAAACAATCCAAAGAACTTCGTTATGTGCAGCAGATTTTTAGACTCTAATTTTAGTAATACTTGCAGTGGCGAATACGTTGCCATGTCCATTATCCTTGACATATTTTCAATGTGTCGGGCTATAGTTAGTAACCAGCTCATTAACTTCAGTTGCATGGCTACAACTTGGGAACAAGTTAACACAGTTGCCAATAAAGAACGAAACACAACAGTTTTAAACTACTTGTTCGCTATTTCCTCACTTTACAATCTAAATTATTTCCACAATTTAAAGTCCAAAAATTATTGTGGTGTACGCAAAATACCCCAAATCAAGACTTCACAGAATTGGGCTTCAATATTTCAGTCTGCAAAATTTCATTTTCAAATTTGGTACTTAAATGCATTGTGTTCTGGAGTCACCCTCTTCCCTTTAGTGGTACAATGGTATGTCTGCGGATTTGCAGCAATAGAAACCGGGTTTCAGTATCTGTGGTGGGCAGAGTACAAATAGCCTATTTTGCAATTTTGTGCTTAATTACAAACAAACAAACCTGTTCTGAAGTTGCATCTGTGTTTATAAAATCCACGCTTGTCAGTCTATAAAGTAAAACTACCAGCCATTAAAGAAATCGCCAGCTGGAATTGTACACGAATATACTACGTTAAAGATAATAAGAAACAAAAACAAAAAATAATATTAACGTATATTTTTATCACACATGTTACCTCCATCTATTATAAACATAAACTGATGATATTGTGTTCATTGGAGCAATATAACAATACTCATCATCAAAGCAGTTTTATTATTATTACAAATCAGTATTATCCTATATAAATATTTCAGCTCTGGATAACCCTTTACTTTCTCATCCATAGTAACTTTTACAAACTGACTGATACTTGGCTTGGAAGGGACTCAGACCCTAGCTTCAATAATCAAACACAGATTTGTCGATGAATGACTCTTCATCAGTTTTGTGAATATAATAATTAATAGTTTTATATTTATAAATTTTCATTAAATGTTATGGTTTTATTACGAAAAGAAAGAAATGGACTATTATCTTTTTGTTCATTCTTGTATGTAATTAAAAACGACAAATGCAAACAGATAGGATAATATTTATTTTAATGTTTAAAAAGATAAATATATTTACCTGTGTCACAAATTGTTCAATTGTAATAATTATGCAAGTACTATTCATAATCTTGAATCGCAAGGCCTGGCATGGCCGAGCGCGTAAGGCGTGCGACTCGTAATCCGAGGGTCGCGGGTTCGCGCCCGCGTCGCGCTAAACATGCTCGCCCTCCCAGCCGTGGGGGTGTATAATGTGACGGTCAATCCCACTTTTCGTTGGCAAAAGAGTAGCCCAAGAGTTGGCGGTGGGTGGTGATGACTAGCTGCCTTTCCTCTAGTCTTACACTGCTAAATTAGGGACGGCTAGCACAGATAGCCCTCGGTAGCTTTGTGCGAAATTCCAAAACAAACAAACAATCTTGAATCGGGCATTATCTTGTGGTTTGTGTGATGGGCTACAGGTTGGAGGGTCCAGGGTACAAGACGTACTACAGCTGAATGTGCTTTTAGATATGTTTTTCCTTAGAAAAGTGACAAACAGATGTTTCTTTTTTGTTTAAAAGAATTGTACAAAATGTTTTGGGGTGGGGGTGCTGCAACTTGGCTGTCTTTCCTCTGGTTAGTAATTTAAAATTAGGGACTGTTTTCTCCGAACTTTTATATTTTAACCTAGTTTTAACCAATGAGTGGATAAGACTCTTTAGCAGATAAAACACTACACACATTTTGTGGAATTATATACGAACTTTTCCCTTCATTAAAATACTTTTATTTACGAGCTTTCGACCCTCTTCCTGAAGCCTTTAACGAGCAACAATGTATTGACCGATAACATTGGTTAAACTGTGGAAAACTGCTTTAAAATAGGTATTTAGACAACAGTTGTAACAATAACTGACATGTGGTATTAAAGCTAGTAAAGAGATAGAGTTATGACAAATATAGAATATGAATCGATTGCTTCGATATAATAAACACAAAAATAATACAATTATAAGCATTATGGAGAAAAAAAATATATAAAGGGATTTTTAAGCTTCAAATAATACGTTGTAAAATTAAAGGTTTCATTTGACATCGAAACCACAACAAATAATATGCGTTATGTCTTTTATTAATGTTGTTCATAAAGTATTGAGTATCTGTTGGTCAGTGTTTTATTAACACACCCTGATGCCTTGTACTTGTTCGTGATAATGAGAAACCCAATTGAAGTGGAAATGTATCAGGTTAACCTGAAGATGATCTGATATGCCCGAAACATTGTTCTCTGCTTTATTAGTAAAAGTGTTAAAACCTATACCAGCCGTCCTGAGACATATATTTGCCTTGTGCTTGAATGTATTTTTATACGTGGTGTTTTCTTCTCTGTCTATTATTCTGATATTTTAAATCTACTATACGGTCGTTTTTCTAAACGTGAAAGGTTATAGATTAATTAATACGCAGAATTGTGAACGGACTTCCCTCCACGTTAAATTACTTTTCTTGCATGTTTTCGTCCCTTTCACTCTTCAGTTGCTGCCCAATGAAGACTTCAATAGGGGAACCGAAAGCTCGAAATAAAAGTGTTTTACGTAGAGAAAAAACCGTTTATAATTCTACAAGATACAGATGATGAGTTTACAGCACAGTTCTTGATATGTCTTTGGTGTTCTTTAAACCTTACCTGTAACGGGTGTTTTGTTTCTCCAATGTTTTGTTCATCACACTTACGTCGAATGCTATAAACCATGTTTCTTTGTAAGAGGACTGGAATGAGGTATTTTACCTTTGTAAGACTGTCGCATAATATACAACGAATTAAGAAAATTACGATGATGTTAAGTTTATTCGTTATTCTACGAAGTTTTTTTTCCTTTGGTATATAAGAAAGAAATCCTTTTTTTTTGCAATTATCGTGTTGTGGTTCATTAGTAGATGAGGCAGATGAACTATATAACACACGTTTAATTGTTTTACTTGGATAACCGTTATTCCTGAAAATCTTGTCAAAATTTTTAAACTCTCCATCTAGGTAAACAAGGAGTATATGCTTGTAGCACCAGATCTCAGTGTATTGATAATCCCAGAGAGGGTCCGGCATGGTCAAGTGTGTTAAGGCGTTCGACTCGTAATCCGAGAGGCGCGGATTCGAATCCCGGTCACACAAAATATGCTCGCCCTTTCAGCCGTGGAGGCGTTATATTGTACGGTTAATCCCACTATTCGTTGGTAAAAGAGTAGCCCAAGCGTTGGCGGTAGGTGGTGATGACTAGCTGACTTCCCTCTAGTCTTATACTGCTAAATTAGGGACGGCTAGCACAGATTGTCCTCGTGTAGCTTTGCGCAAAATTCAAAAACAAAATTCCAGAGAAGAGAGTTATGGTGGTCAACTTCTCCAAACTCGTGTTCCTGTTAACCAGAACATTGAGTAATGGAAGAGAGTTATCGATATCATGTTCTACAAACAAAAAAATAAACTATGTACTGTCAAATCGACTGTTGGAATGAACATCAAAGGTTTTGAGATCTTCCTCTCTTTGTGTAAGATATTTTTACGGTACGTTTATTTTTTATTTCTCTATATAATGCCTATAACTGTATTTTCCTTTTGTTTATTATATCAAAACAACCAATTTATATTCCAGATTTATCATAACTCCATATGTTTAATAATTTTAACACCGAATGTCAGTGATTGTTACAACTGTTGCCTAGATACCTATTTTAAAACAGTGTTCCACAGTTTAACGAATTTCATCGTCCTGCATTGTTGCCAGATAAAAGCTACGGTAGAGGATCTAAAGGATTTTAACGTAGAGAAAAGTCCGTATATAATCCTACTTATAAATTTACCTATATTATGAGTTTTGAACAACATATTTTCCTGAAAACTGCAAGCCTTTTTGAGTTTCCATAGTTTGTTTTTATTAAATCAAACCAAATCAATCTCAAGGAAGAGTTTATGTGAAATCGGTTAAATAGAGCATACAACATTAGAACAACATCTTTGTGACATAAAACTAGTTAAAAAGAATATGCTGTGTCATAATAATGTTTTTTGTTAAATAGACAATATTGCCTTACAACAATGCCCTTGTTGAAAGATTATTAAATAGGACATACTACATTAGAATAATGCTCTAGTTAGAAGCTAGTTAAATAGAATATACTACATTAGAACGATATATATTTATTATTTGAAGCTAATCAAACATAGGACATACAACATTACAACAATATCCCTGTTACTTCAAGCTAGTTAAATAGACCATACAGAATTAAAATAACATCCTTCTTGCGTGAAGCTAGTGAAATAGAATATAGTATTCTATAACAGTGTCCTTGTCTCGTGAAGATGGTTAAATAAGATATATTGCATTAGAAATAACATTCTAGACTTTTCAGTTATCTACTAGATATTCACAGATCGAACACTGAATTGAGCACTCGTTAGATGTACTATTTATGTATCTTAATAACCTACAAACAGCATTATTTTATATATCTACGCAGTTATATATTTAACTATACAATTTCATTGTTCGTTAGTAAACAGCGCTTTTAGTCTTGGATGGCGGTAAATCCTGCATATTTCAAAATAAAATATCATTGAAAGGAACATTCTGGAGATGTTTCAGTTAAATTGTTACTACATCACCACGGTAATTTCAACAAACACGAAACATTTAACATTACTTACTTAACATATTATTAAAAGAATATTAAAACATAACCTTTTGTGAAATAATGTAGAAATATAGTTTAGAAGTAAAAATGGATAGTTGCAAAAGTTAACTGGATAAAATAAGAACAGTTATCTTTCATAGTTAAGCAGTTTAATCAATAATTATTCATATGAGTTGCAAGCGACATACCAAGTACACTGAAGTTACTTCTACAGGCTGTTAGTATTACTTTACTGATATACAACATACTTGATGTGGTTTCGATTATACTACTCTTCAGAATTCTGACAAGTTTCAAAATTTCTGTAGATCCGGGAATCGAATTCAGTAGCGTCGTTTCTATGTTGAAATGCTTGGCATGAGATCAAACCACGTTGTAGTTAGTTTAACAGGGACCAAGCAGCAAGTAAGTTCCACTAATAAAGATCTCGGTAAGTGCGATGTTAAAAAGTCGTTAAACTAGCAACTGTCATGACGTGATGTAAATAACAAGTATCCCTTAAACACATATTCAGGAAATGTAATGCAGAGAACTGTTTCGGATTCAGAAAGCAGAGGAAAGAAACAAACTCAAGTGAACTAATAAACTATCTTTATTTCCAATAATGTGCTGTGTATTATACCAAATAACCAGATTACAGGTTTTTGTTTTCTCTTATTGGCTGCTGAGATGAGAAGCTTTCTTATACTTGTCTTCACAATACAAAGTTCTGATTTACTGTTGAAATTCAAATCTGGTCTAAATTTTAATGTGCAATATGCCATAAATCAAATTATAGGCAAGATAAACATCTATCTCATACCAATTTGTACTAGTATCTAGGTCAAAAATATAACAAAGTGATATGAGCTTCCAGACGTTGACATATACAATCTTCAAATAACTAAAATAATTAGTACGTAATTGTAGCCTTTAGACATTTCGTTAACAGGTATGCCATACTACATACAGAGCACTTGCATGAACATTTAGAAATTTTTACTCTCATCTGATTAAGGATATATTCTAAACCAGTTGTGGAAAAATGGAGTTAAGAACCATTTCATCCATTACAATACAACCAATTTCTAATAAACTACTAAATTGGTAAAGTCTAGGATTTTTTCCCAATCTTCACTTATGAAAGAGCTAAGAAAAAATAATTGTAATAAGATGATTGGTATAATATTACGATATTTTTAATAAACGTAGACAAAAATTTGCATGTCATTGATGCATACAATTTTTCATGTTCACAAACTATGATACAATGGTACATAAAAAATATGCATCTAGCGATTAGTACCACTACACTTATAGTTTGTGCCAAAATCAAAACGACAGCACAGCTGTTTAATTTAGTGTTTTAATAAATAAATAAATAGTTGGGAAGTTTTTAAAATTACTTTTTATTATTAAACAAAATGTAACGAAAAAAATGTCTTTTGCGACATACGTTACAGTCATGCTTGTTTCTGTGAACTTGTGCTTACGTTATTTGTATAGATATTCAAAACATCATGCTGAAACTTTTCTTCATTACTGTCTTAAGTTTCAGTGACAGTTGTCGACCAAAAGCTCACAAGCTGATTGTTCCTCTTCGACAACTAGTTAGTGCGATAAACTCACCTTACCAACAAATTACAAAGTTTTTTTATTCTCTTTGTTCCCCACCTCTCGGAGACGATACACTGTACCTCATAAAGAACACTTCAGTCTCTTCAGGATACTCATTAACCTAAATGACCTCCTAACAAGTTTAGAGATCTCTGATCTCTTTTCAAACATTCCAGTCAATATTTATCCAACTACCTAAATTACACTTCCCTGATCGGCCCCACCAGTCTCAAAACAGACTCCATTATGGAGCTTGTAACCACTTACTTCAAATACCAAAACAGTTTCTTTGAACAAAAGGTATGGGTGGGCTAACCTTCTGACAAGTATCTACATGGAAAATTTTGGAAAACTAAAGTGTTTTCAACTACAATCCATCCACTTTTCTTTTACATGAAATATGTTCATGACACACTTCTTAACTGACCATATGGAATTCCTTTAATACAAACTTCTTTCACGTTTAAACTCTATCAATAGAAGTATCTCGTTCTCCAGGGAAGTAAAATGAAATAACAACTTCTGTTTTGAATGTTATCATAAAAAGTAGGAAACTTCCACACTACATTATATAGAAAACCTTCACATACTGACAGTTACTTTCTAATTCTTCCTGTTTCTTTTATTGTTGTTAAGCATAAAAGTTCACGATTGGCCACTCTATGGTTTGATTTGTTTTGTTTTGAATTTCGCGCAAAGCTATATGAGGGCTATCTGCGCTAGCCATCCAATAATTAATTTAACAGCGTAAAACTAGAGGGAAGGCAGCTAATCATCACCACCCACCGCCAACTCTTGGGCTACTCTTTTACTAACGAACAGTGGGATTGACCGCTCTTTATAACGCCCCCACGGCTCAGAAGGCGAGCATGTTTGGTACGAGGGGGAGCAACTTTATGTCTAATGTAAGTATTGAACCTCAAAATTTAAAATTACAAAGCTTCAAACTTAACGCTACACCGCCGGAAAGCACAAAGAAGCCTCCGAGAAAAAATATAGGATTTCAGAGTTTTATCTTTTGAGGAGTTGTAATTTGTACTTACGGAGTTTTCTTTAAAATCGTCTGTATAAGAGTTGAGTATATTAGATAACTAATACCAAGTTAACGTAACAACTGTCACTTTGTATTTCAAACGTTAATATGTTCTATTAATACCTATTGTCTGGATATGTTTGATAATACTTACGTTTCGGAAAATAATCTGGAGTAGGTTAAATCGAGTTCCCTGGGATATATTAACTATAGTATGCTCCCATACACGAACACCGCCAACAAAGTCTTACCTGTAAAAGCAATCGAAAAATAAAAATATATGAGAGGAAACATTGTTCTCTATTTAAAACAGAAGCTTCACAAATTAATTATGCCATTAAAGAAAAATATTTTCTCCATTTATTTGAAGTAATTATCAAGCTGAATAATTTTGCGTTGTAAGTGCAAAACTAGACAAATAACAAAGATGAAGGATTGTTGTTGTTTTGAAGTAAGCACAAAGCTACTCAATGGGCTATCTGTTCTCTGCCCACCATAGGTATCGAAAACCGGTTTTTAGCGTTATAAGTTCGCAGACATACCGCTGAGCCACTGGGGGACAAAGATGAAGGAATACCATTTAGAATATAGTGAATGTTCTTTTTCCTCATAATAAGTGTTCTTATTGAATTCCATGTATTTAAGTCTGATGTCGTTACAACAAATCCTGTCGTACTTTGGTTGACTGGCATAAAAAAGGCTAAATAAAACTGTTCATTATCTTTTGTTGCAGGTCGACAGGTTCTAAAATTGTCTAAATGTCTAGCAACTTTCAACCAGAAAAATCGATCAAGTCTTTAATTTCTGTCTGGTAGATATTATTTTTAGTAGATCTAGAGTACGTAACATCCTGGAACTTTAAAATTTACTTAAAGTATGCTAAAATGATTCTTATGGATTAGAGCTTCGATTCTGTAACAACTAAATTTCAATAATTGTTTTTTTCACTGTAGAATCATTAAAGATTTAATTTCTTCTTTGACCAATATTGACCTCTTTCGGTTTGAAAGTGGGTTGGAAGTCTTAGAAAATGGATTTTGAATATAGAAACATCAAATGGTGATCCTTTGCTTACAGTTTCTTATAACATCAAAGTGAAAAGGTGTTTCAAGTGCAATAAACATTTTCGATGTGGATATGACCACTGAAAAAAAATTATCAAGGATAAAAATGCAAAGAGAGTTTCCACAAAAGAATACAAAGAAAAGTAGAACTAAAAAGAAGAGATCTTCTTCAAAAACAGAAAAATACTGCTATGTATTGGATGTTGAAGATAATAATTTAGATGTTAATGGATATCATTCATGGCACCCTTTTGATAATACATTTTGTAGAGGTTCTCTTGTATTTTTTCTACTACCATTCAGGCGCGGCTTGGCCAGGTGGGTTAAGGCGTTCGACTCGTAATCTGAGGGTCGCGGGTTCGAACTCCTGTCGCACCAAACATTCTCGCCCTTTCAGCCGTAGGGGAGTTATATTGTGACGATCAATTCCACTATTCGTCGGTAAAAGAGTAGCCCAAGAGTTGGCGGTGGGTGGTGATGGCTAGCTGCCTTACCTCTAGTCTTACACTGCAAAATAAGGGACGGTTAGCTTTGCGCGAAATTCAGAACGAAGAAACTGTTACTATTCTTCTTTAAGTACTATTGATTACGTTTTTCTCTAAAATAACTAAATTTTCGGGCAAGGTTATATCAAAAATAGCAACTTTCTCTCTTCAAAATAGGTCATCCTTGGTATATGGAAGTTTTCTCTAAAATGAGTATCCGTTTATGTGCTTTGTAGGCCCAACTAATACAACAATCTAAAGATAAACATAAGCACTGTAGGATCTGATGATGTGAAAATTTATCACCATATTTTAGGGAAGTTTTCTCTAAAATGAGTATCCGTTTATGTGCTTTGTAGGCCCAACTAATACAACAATCTAAAGATAAACATAAGCACTGTAGGATCTGATGATGTGAAAATTTATCACCATATTTTAGGGACTAAGGTCAAGTTAAGTCACAGACTGGGGGCTAAAATAATAACGTTGAAAAAGATTAAAAAGTAAAACATGCTGCCATGCTGTTAAATGATATATACTTAATTTTGAACATTAGAAATCTCAAATCAACACTTAAGGTCATATTGTTATATATAATGTTAAGATACGGAAATTCTCTATATTATTTTCATATTTTAAACTCATGACCAAATGTAACACGAGAACAGCACTAATCTTCAATTCTTTATATAAACTACGTATAGTTTCAGCACTTGAAGTGCTGTGGTGCGCTTGTACCCGCGTATTCAATTTTCTTAAACTAACACAACCTTATAACTTACGGATAGTTATAATTAATTCATGGCACTCAGAAACCATGACGTTCTCTCTGTGTTTTTAGCTATGTTTCTAACCACAACAATATGAAGTAGTATGCAATGCTTTTATATATGAAATTCCTCTCCTGATACTCTTAATTTTGAAATTTGAAAATTCAAAACGATGGAAAAGGGAACATCCACTTAGTTGCACTGTCCACATAATCTACGTTATATTTTAACATCATACGAAGTATCAGCGTTTAAAGCTTCAACTCTTCTCTTTTATTTTGGATATGCATATCTTAAATTTCCTTTTTTCTTAGTCGTGATACAGTAAAAAACATTATTCTCTGATATTTTTACTTTCAGAAATTTAAATTCCACCAAAAGAACACTGATGGAAGATCGTGTTCTTGGTTGTATGAAGTTCAAACAATTTCTTTCCTTACGGGATGGTATGATAGCTACAATAGAACAAAACAACAAATTTCTTAGATTTAATAGAAAAGAAAACTTAACTCTTTGTCTTTCTTAGCTGGGGAGGATCTGGGTGGGAGAGGTTACGTGTTTTATTAGTTGTAAATTACTCTACGTGTAAAAAAGAACTGGGGTAAAATTGCAGCCTTCCATTTTATCAAAGTTCTCACGGAAAGTTACGAAATGTAAGCCAAAAAGGCAAAAATAATAATAACACTAATAAAAGAAAATTTAAACTGAATCTTCGTATATAGAACTACTTTATGGGAATTTGTATATGTATATATATATATGATACAATAGGTTATCATTAACTGTTTTATTGAAAAGAAATAACCAGAATGACGTATATAAAATATCTGGAAAATAGCTTACAAAAGCTATTGAACGACATACTGTGCTGTAAATAATACAATCAAGTTGAATATGCAATCTTAAATAAACTAATGTCTACGATATGTTTAACGATAACATAACATTAAACACATATAATATATAGTAACGTACATAATAATCTTGAAGATACTCATATTTTTTTACTTTATCGTTTATTATTCAATTAAAAAATATTTAAGTTTGTTTAGTGATAAATGAAGGCCTAACCCGTAAGACGTCGTATAAGCATATTTGAGTATTTAGGAAGGTCTAACCAGTAAATACGTTAGTTTGTTCTGCGTTAGCCGTCTCTAATTTAGTTATGTAAGACTAGAGACAAAGCATCACCACCCACCGCCAATTCTTGGGCTACTCTTTTACCAACGAATAGTGGGATTGATCGTCACATTATAACGCTCCCAAAGCTGAAATAGCAATCATGTCTGTTGTGACGGGGATTCGAACGCGAGACCCTTACATTACGCCTCGAGCGCCCTAACCACGTGGCCATGAAATACGTTAGTAAGACGACGTTTCGCAAGTTATTCTACATGGTGTGCGTTTCAACATGTGAAATACTTGAGAAATATATGAATTCTGATGCAAAGGTAAACACGTCATATTTGGTAACATATAAAAGAACCACTATTATTAGTTTAACATATAACTCATTTCAAAATCATTTTAAATACGCAATAAATTTACTGAACATGAAAGTTATCTAGTACTAGGACTATCTGACGCACATATTTTGACAAGTTTAGATTAATAGGTTAAACATACTTTAATCGTAAAATGTACGTAGAAATAAAATATAGTTGTAATTTAAAGAAAATTTCTGTGATTTATTTAACGCGGGTCGTAAGATAAAACTAAATGGTGAAATGTGAGGATATTTCTGTTATTCTTCTAACTTATTGGATTAGTTGTTTATTAATGTCATTACGTGGCTCTCCAGTGGCTCAGCGGTAAATCCAACGGCTGATTACGTTATAAACCGAATTTTCGATACCTGTAGTGTGTAAAGCACAGATATTCCAGTATGTAGCTTTGCGATTAACAACCGAAAATACCCATTACGTAAAACAATAATTGAAAAAGTTAAAAAATAAATTATGTTAGTTAATAGCTCGATTAAACTATACCTCATAAAAAAACTATATTTCCTAATAGTACACTGTTTAATTCTGTTCACACTCAAGAAAAATAAAACATTTGAAAAGTAAAGCGTATTTTATGGATGTATGCAGATTTGCTTTCTCATAATTTGTAAGAACAATAGGTTTGACTTTTTGTACTGGTATGACGAAGATCATTGAATTATTTTAACGATAATTGTTTGTTTGTTTTGGAATTTCGCACAAAGCTACTCGAGGGCTATCTGTGCTAGCCGTCCCTAATTTAGCAGTGTAAGACTAGAGGGAAGGCAGCTAGTCATCACCACCCACCGCCAACTCTTGGGCTACTCTTTTACCAACGAATAGTGGGATTGACCGTAACATTATACATCCCCACGGCTGGGAGGGCGAGCATGTTTAGCGCGACGCGGGCGCGAACCCGCGACCCTCGGATTACGAGTCGCACGCCTTACGCGCTTGGCCATGCCAGGCCTTTAACCATAATATTTCGCAATAAATATAAAATACTGTTTTTGTGGTATACAAGACCGTTGATAGACGGCAGCACGTGCTGCAACAAATGAAAAAGAAAGATATCTCCACTCTTTTGTTTTTTGTTTTTTTTAAGACAGAAGAGCGATCATTAGTGTGAGTTAACGTTCTATAAATCGTTGACCGCGAAAGTACAACTGACCGACCGAATCCAGTCAAGTTTAAAATTATGGAATTCCATGAGTATAAGACTTCTGGTTTCATATGTTTGTCTTTAATAAAGAAAGTAGAAACTTCCATCAAAACTATTGAAATTAGCAGGTGAGCCTTTGCAGTGACAGCAGATCATCTTTCAAGTCAGACATAAAACATTCTTCTCCACATTAAAAGATATTTAATTCAAATCAAACCTGTTTACAGTGCTCTAACAATAACATTATATAGGAGTACACAGGGTAAGGTTACTTTAACATTGTGATTTTGAGATATAGTCTATTTCCTGAAACACAGCTAACAAATCTCAACTGTTTCAACGACAACAAGACATTCTGTTGTTGTTGTGACGCAATCAGCTGTTGTTGATTTTTGCAAGTGCTCAAACAGATATACTCAGAAATAAAAACAATGTAAATTTTATTCAAGTTTTTCTTTGAGCATGTCGTAAAACAAAGCATAACTCCAAATATGAAATCAAGTGTTAGAGCTCTAAATCATTTTTAAGAATATGCGTGATTTTTAAAACTCAGATAAAAGCCTGTATCGCTTATTGCATCAATATTGTTCGTGTTAACCGTTCTTGGTAAGTATGTGATTCATACGGAAAGTGAAATAACCAAAAATAACAACAGTTGTTAATACATAAATGTAACTTTAAGGTTATATATGGATTAATATTATTCAAGAAATACAATAATAAAACTAAAAATAACAAATGCTATGAAATTTAAAATATTTATATGCAAAAATGATTTATATTATACGGCTAAAAATTGGAAAGGCCCAGTAAAAATACAAACAAAAATAGTTTCATGACATTTATTCTGAATCTTAAGATGCAGTTACAAATTTGCATCACATGGTAGACACAATGAAAAGATCACTAGACAATACATGTGCACATGATTTGAATACAGTTACAAAATTACATCATATAATAAATATAATAACAAGATCACAGGAAAAGATACAAGTGCACGTGATTTGATTATAAACATAATGACAGCATCGCATGAGATGATATGTATGTACATTATTTGAAAACTAAGAGGATATTCTGTGATACTTATTAAAACTAGGTTTGAAACCTTCATTGAAGAAAACGTTTTTAATTTTTCTCTAACTTGCACCTTTAAAACTAGGTTTGAAACTTTCATTGAAGAAAACGTTTTTAATTTTTCTCTAACTTGCACCTTTAAAACTAGGTTTGAAATTTTCATTGAAGAAAACGTTTTTAATTTTTCTCTAACTTGCACCTTTAAAACTAGGTTTGAAACTTTCTTCATTTTTCTAAGCACCTTTAAAACGAAATTTTCATTGAAGAAAACGTTTTAATTTTCTCTAACTTGCACCTTTAAAACTAGGTTTGAAACCTTCATTGAAGAAAACGTTTTAATTTTTCTCTAATTTGCACCTTTAAAACTAGGTTTGAAACCTTCATTGAAGAAAACGTTTTTAATTTTTCTCTAACTTGCACCTTTAAAACTAGGTTTGAAACCTTCATTGAAGAAAACGTTTTTAATTTTTCTCTAACTTGCACCTTTAAAACTAGGTTTGAAACCCTCATTGAAGAAAACGTTTTTAATTTTTCTCTAACTTGCACCTTTATATTTATGTTTGATGAAATATTTTTGCAATGTGTTCAAACCAAAAGGCGACAAGCTATTATTTCTTTAATTTAAAATGTGTCTCTCTGATTTTGTCAAATTCTCTCTCGCTTTATAGATCCACGCAGTTTTATCAAATCTCAGATATTCTTATAAACAAAAGAAAAAAAACAATTTTATTTTGATTTTGTGATGGATTTGGCATATATGTTCAGGTTAAATTATTTAAACGTTTAATCACACATTTGCGTAATAATACCAACTCTAATAAAGTATTTGAACGAATAATAATTATTTCCATATTTCAAAATAAAAATTATTTGAAATAACTATTATCAACAGAACTGTAACTTAGTAAATAAAAAGATAAATATTTTAACCACAGTACAATCATACTAAACGATATTTTTACAAGTCATATTCGTAATAAAAAGAAATCTACCTCGAGCATATTTTAATAGTTAAAATGCAATTTTTTTCATCTTATGGTAATAATCGAAGCTGTTTCATACATTATTAATTAAGCAGAAGTGCGGAATCCATGATATATATATAAAACTAGTCATGATAACTGAACAAAAACGTTATAATCAGATGAAATCAGAATGAAGAGCTAGTGGTATATAAAATCGAATACAAAACTTACACAGATATGCTGAGCATGGTGTTTTCTCTATATTAATGTTCATTCAACTCTACTAAATTTCAAGAGAAAATTTTACGTATATACAAACATCGAAAATCTGTTAACGGTATTTAGAAGTTTTATTAAAAATGTTAAAAGCTTCTGCCAACAATGTTTATAAGTTTTGTTAACAGTACTTAGAAATTAGACCACATTATTTAATATTTTTTATTACGTCTTCTACATAATGTTTAGAAGTTTTGTTAAGAATGTTTAGAACATTTGTCAACAATGTTTAGAAGTTTTGTTAAGAATGTTTAGAACTTCTGTCAACAATGTTTAGAAGTTTTGTTAAGAATGTTTAGAACTTCTGCCAAAAACATATTTTTATGACACAAGTTGAAACACAAGCAATCAATACAGCATTATATCCACCACTCTCCTGGTACAGATATGTAGATGACACGATTACTGGGGACCGGCATGGCCAAGCGTGTTAAAGCGTGCGACTCGTAATACGAGGGTCGCGGGTTCGCATCCCCGTCGTGCCAAACATACTCGACCTTTCAGCCGTGGGGGCGTTATAATGTTACGATCAATCCCACTATTCGTTGGTAAAAGAGTAGCCCAAGAGTTGGGTGTGGATGGTGATGACTAGCTGCCTTCCCTCTAGTCTTACACTGCTAAATTAGAGACGGCTAGCACAGATAGCCCTCGAGTAGCTTTGTGCGAAATTCAAAAACAAACAAACAAACACGATTGAGGGATTCACATCTACAGAACACACACTTAATTTTTCAATCACATTAACGCTATACATCCCAACATCACTAGATTATTGATTCTATAACAATGGTAGATATCACTAGATTATTGATTCTATAACGGTGGTAGATATCACTAGATTATTGATTCTATAACGATGGTAGATATCACTAGATTATTGATTCTATAACAATGGTAGATATCACTAGATTATTGATTCTATAAACATTAGTAGATATCACTGAATTATTGATTCTATAACAATGGTAGATATCACTAGATTATTGATTCTATAACGGTGGTAGATATCACTAGATTATTGATTCTATAACAATGGTAGATATCACTAGATTATTGATTCTATAACAATGGTAGATATCACTAGTTATTGATTCTATAATGGTAGATATCACTAGATTATTGATTCTATAACAATGGTAGATATCACTAGATTATTGATTCTATAACGGTAGTAGATATCACTGATTATTGATTCTATAACAATGGTAGATATCACTAGATTATTGATTCTATAACAATGGTAGATATCACTAAGATTGATTCTATAACGATGGTAGATATCACTAGATTATTGATTCTATAACAATGGTAGATATCACTGGATTATTGATTCTATAACGGTGGTAGATATCACTAGATTATTGATTCTATAACAATGGTAGATATCACTGGATTATTGATTCTATAACGGTGGTAGATATCACTAGATTATTGATTCTATAACGATGGTAGATATCACTAGATTATTGATTCTATAACAATGGTAGATATCACTAGATTATTGATTCTATAACGATGGTAGATATCACTAGATTATTGATTCTATAACAATGGTAGATATCACTGGATTATGATTCTATAACAATGGTAGATATCACTAGATTGTGATTCTATAACGGTGGTAGATATCACTAGATTATTGATTCTATAACGATGGTAGATATCACTAGATTATTGATTCTATAACATGTGTAGATATCACTGAATTATTGATTCTATAACGGTGGTAGATATCACTAGATTATTGATTCTATAACAATGGTAGATATCACTGATTATTGATTCTATAACTGGTAGATATCACTAGATTATTGATTCTATAACAATGGTAGATATCACTAGATTATTGATTCTATAACGGTGGTGATATCACTGATTATTGATTCTATAACAATGTGGTAGATATCACTGATTATTGATTCTATAACGATGGTAGATATCACTAGATTATTGATTCTATAACGTGGTAGATATCACTAGATTATTGATTCTATAACGGTAGTAGATATCACTAGATTATTGATTCTATAACAATGGTAGATATCACTAGATTATTGATTATAACGATGAGTAAGATATCACTAGATTATTGATTCTATAACGTGGTAGATATCACTAGATTATTGATTCTATAACAATGGTAGATATCACTAGATTATTGATTCTATAACGGTGGTAGATATCACTAGATTATTGATTCTATAAAATGGTAGATATCACTAGATTATTGATTCTATAACGGTGGTAGATATCACTAGATTATTGATTCTATAACAGTAGATATCACTAGATTATTGATTCTATAACGGTGGTAGATATCACTAGATTATTGATTCTATAACAATGGTAGATATCACTAGATTATTGATTCTATAACGGTGGTAGATATCACTAGATTATTGATTCTATAACAATGGTAGATATCACTAGATTATTGATTCTATAACAATGGTAGATATCACTAGATTATTGATTCTATAACGGTAGTAGATATCACTAGATTATTGATTCTATAAATGGTAGATATCACTAGATTATTGATTCTATAACAATGGTAGATATCACTAGATTATTGATTCTATAACGATGGTAGATATCACTAGATTATTGATTCTATAACAATGGTAGATATCACTAGATTATTGATTCTATAACAATAGTAGATATCACTAGATTATTGATTCTATAACAATGGTAGATATCACTAGATTATTGATTCTATAACGATGGTAGATATCACTAGATTATTGATTCTATAACAATGGTAGATATCACTAGATTATTGATTCTATAACGGTGGTAGATATCACTAGATTATTGATTCTATAACAATGGTAGATATCACTAGATTATTGATTCTATAACAATGGTAGATATCACTAGATTATTGATTCTATAACGATGGTAGATATCACTAGATTATTGATTCTATAACAATGGTAGATATCACTAGATTATTGATTCTATAACGGTGGTAGATATCACTAGATTATTGATTCTATAACAATGGTAGATATCACTAGATTATTGATTCTATAACAATGGTAGATATCACTAGATTATTGATTCTATAACAATGGTAGATATCACTAGATTATTGATTCTATAACGATGGTAGATATCACTAGATTATTGATTCTATAACGAGTAGATATCACTAGATTATTGATTTATAACAATGGTAGATATCACTAGATTATTGATTCTATAACAATGGTAGATATCACTAGATTGAGATTCTATAACAATGGTAGATATCACTAGATTATTGATTCTATAACGGTAGTAGATATCACTAGATTATTGATTCTATAACGGTGGTAGATATCACTAGATTATTGATTCTATAACGGTGGTAGATATCACTGATTATTGATTCTATAACGGTAGATATCACTAGATTATTGATTCTATAACAATAGGTAGATATCACTAGATTATTGATTCTATAACGGTGGTAGATATCACTAGATTATTGATTCTATAACGGTGGTAGATATCACTAGATTATTGATTCTATAACGATGGTAGATATCACTAGATTATTGATTCTATAACGGTAGATATCACTAGATTATTGATTCTATAACAGTGGTAGATATCACTAGATTATTGATTCTATAACAATGGTAGATATCACTAGTTATTGATTCTATAACGATGGTAGATATCACTAGATTATTGATTCTATAACGATGGTAGATATCACTAGATTATTGATTCTATAACAATGGTAGATATCACTGAATTGTTGATTCTATAACAATGGTAGATATCACTAGATTATTGATTCTATAACGATAGTAGATATCACTAGATTATTGATTCTATAACAATGGTAGATATCACTAGATTATTGATTCTATAACGTGGTAGATATCACTGGATTATTGATTCTATAACAATGGTAGAGATATCACTAGATTATTGATTCTATAACGGTAGTAGATATCACTAGATTATTGATTCTATAACGATGGTAGATATCACTAGATTATTGATTCTATAACAATAGTAGATATCACTAGATTATTGATTCTATAACGATAGTAGATATCACTAGATTATTGATTCTATAACAATGGTAGATATCACTAGATTATTGATTCTATAACGTAGGTAGATATCACTGGATTATTGATTCTATAACGGTGGTAGATATCACTAGATTATTGATTCTATAACGGTGTAGATATCACTTTATATTGATTCTATAACAATGGTAGATATCACTAGATTATTGATTCTATAACGGTGGTAGATATCACTAGATTATTGATTCTATAACGGTAGGTAGATATCACTGAATTATTGATTCTATAACAATGGTAGATATCACTGATTATTGATTCTATAACAATGGTAGATATCACTAGATTATTGATTCTATAACGATGGTAGATATCACTAGATTATTGATTCTATAACAGGGTAGATATCACTAGATTATTGATTCTATAACGGTGGTAGATATCACTAGATTATTGATTCTATAACAATGGTAGATATCACTAGATTATTGATTCTATAACAATGGTAGATATCACTAGATTATTGATTCTATAACGATAGTGGATATCACTTATTGATTCTATAACGGTGGTAGATATCACTAGATTATTGATTCTATAACGGTAGTAGATATCACTAGATTATTGATTCTATAACAATGGTAGATATCACTAGATTATTGATTCTATAACAATGGTAGATATCACTGATTGTTGATTCTATAACGATGGTAGATATCACTAGATTATTGATTCTATAACGGTGGTAGATATCACTAGATTATTGATTCTATAACGGTAGTAGATATCACTAGATTATTGATTCTATAACAATGGTAGATATCACTAGATTATTGATTCTATAACGGTAGTAGATATCATCACTATTATTGATTCTATAACGATGGTAGATATCACTAGATTATTGATTCTATAACAATGGTATATCACTAGATTATTGATTCTACGGTGGTAGATATCACTAGATTATTGATTCTATAACAATGGTAGATATCACTAGATTATTGATTCTATAACGATGGTAGATATCACTAGATTATTGATTCTATAACGATGGTAGATATCACTAGATTATTGATTCTATAACAATGGTAGATATCACTAGATTATTGATTCTATAACAATGAGATATCACTAGATTATTGATTCTATAACGATAGTAGATATCACTAGATTATTGATTCTATAACAATGGTAGATATCACTAGATTATTGATTCTATAACGGTAGTAGATATCACTGGATTGATTGATTCTATAACAATGGTAGATATCACTAGATTATTGATTCTATAACAGTGGTGATATCACTAGATTATTGATTCTATAACGATGGTGATATCACTAGATTATTGATTCTATAACAATGGTAAGATATCACTAGATTATTGATTCTATAATAACGGTAGTAGATATCACTAGATTATTGATTCTATAACGGTGGTAGATATCACTAGATTGATTCTATAACAATGGTAGATATCACTAGATTATTGATTCTATAACGGTAGTGATATCACTAGATTATTGATTCTATAAAATGGTAGATATCACTAGATTATTGATTCTATAACGATGGTAGATATCACTAGATTATTGATTCTATAACAATGGTAGATATCACTAGATTGATTGATTCTATAACGGTGGTAGATATCACTAGATTATTGATTCTATAACAATAGTAGATATCACTAGATTATTGATTCTATAACGGTAGTAGATATATCTGAATTATTGATTCTATAACAATGGTAGATATCACTAGATTATTGATTCTATAACGGTAGTAGATATCACTAGATTATTGATTCTATAACGGGTAGATATCACTAGATTATTGATTCTATAACGGTAGTAGATATCACTAGATTATTGATTCTATAACAATGGTAGATATCACTAGATTATTGATTCTATAACAATGGTAGATATCACTAGATTATTGATTCTATAACGATGGTAGATATCACTAGATTATTGATTCTATAACAATGGTAGATATCACTAGATTATTGATTCTATAACGGTGGTGAATATCACTAGATTGTTGATTCTATATGGTGGATATCACTAGATTAATTCTATAACGGTGGTAGATATCACTGATTGATTCTATAACGGATAGTAGATATCACTAGATTATTGATTCTATAACAATGGTAGATATCACTAGATTATTGATTCTATAACAATGAGATATCACTAGATTATTGATTCTATAACGATAGTAGATATCACTAGATTGTGATTCTATAACAATGGTAGATATCACTAGATTATTGATTCTATAACGGTAGTAGATATCACTAGATTATTGATTCTATAACAATGGTAGATATCACTAGATTATTGATTCTATAACGGTGGTAGATATCACAAGATTATTGATTCTATAACAATGGTAGATATCACTGATTATTGATTCTATAACGATGAGTAGATATCACTGGATTATTGATTCTATAACAATGGTAGATATCACTAGATTATTGATTCTATAACGGTGGTAGATATCACTGAATTATTGATTCTATAACGATGGTAGATATCACTAGATTATTGATTCTATAACAATGGTAGATATCACTAGATTGTTGATTCTATAACGGTGGTAGATATCACTAGATTATTGATTCTATAACGGTGGTAGATATCACTTTAGATTATTGATTCTATAACAATGGTAGATATCACTAGATTATTGATTCTATAACAATGGTAGATATCACTGATTATTGATTCTATAACGATGGTAGATATCACTAGATTATTGATTCTATAACAATGGTAGATATCACTAGATTATTGATTCTATAACGGTGGTAGATATCACTAGATTATTGATTCTATAACAATGGTAGATATCACTGATTATTGATTCTATAACGATGGTAGATATCACTAGATTATTGATTCTATAACGATGGTAGATATCACTAGATTATTGATTCTATAACAATGGTAGATATCACTAGATTATTGATTCTATAACGATGGTAGATATCACTAGATTATTGATTTTATAACAGTAGTGATATCACTAGATTATTGATTCTATAACGGTGGTAGATATCACTAGATTATTGATTCTATAACAATGGTAGATATCACTGATTATTGATTCTATAACATTGGTAGATATCACTAGATTATTGATTCTATAAAATGGTAGATATCACTAGATTATTGATTCTATAACGGTGGATATCACTAGATTATTGATTCTATAACAATGGTAGATATCACTAGATTATTGATTCTATACGGTAGTAGATATCACTAGATTATTGATTCTATAACGGTATCACTAGATTATTGATTCTATAACGGTAGTAGATATCACTAGATTATTGATTCTATAACAATGGTAGATATCACTAGATTATTGATTCTATAAGGTAGTGGATATCACTAGATTATTGATTCTATAACAATGGTAGATATCACTAGATTATTGATTCTATAACAATGGTAGATATCACTAGATTATGATTCTATAACGGTGGTAGATATCACTAGATTATTGATTCTATAACAATGGTAGATATCACTAGATTATTGATTCTATAACGGTAGGTAGATATCACTAGATTATTGATTCTATAACAATGGTAGATATCACTAGATTATTGATTCTATAACGATGGTAGATATCACTGAATTATTGATTCTATAACAATGGTAGATATCACTAGATTATTGATTCTATAACAATGGTAGATATCACTAGATTATTGATTCTATAACGGTAGTAGATATCACTAGATTATTGATTCTATAACAATGGTAGATATCACTTTATTGATTCTATAACGGTGGTAGATATCACTAGATTGATTCTATAACGATGGTAGATATCACTAGATTATTGATTCTATAACAATGGTAGATATAACTTGATTATTGATTCTATAACAATGGTAGATATCACTAGATTATTGATTCTATAACGATGGTAGATATCACTAGATTATTGATTCTATAACAATGGTAGATATCACTAGATTATTGATTCTATAACAGTAGTAGATATCACTAGATTATTGATTCTATAACGGTAGTAGATATCACTAGATTATTGATTCTATAACAATGGTAGATATCACTAGATTATGATTCTATAACGGTAGTAGATATCACTAGATTATTGATTCTATAACAATGGTAGATATCACTGGATTATTGATTCTATAACGGTGGTAGATATCACTAGATTATTGATTCTATAACAATGGTAGATATCACTAGATTATTGATTCTATAAGGTAGTAGATATCACTAGATTATTGATTCTATAACAATATGGTAGATATCACTAGATTATTGATTCTATAACAATAGTAGATATCACTGGATTATTGATTCTATAACGATGGTAGATATCACTAGATTATTGATTCTATAACAATGGTAGATATCACTAGATTATTGATTCTATAACGGTGGTAGATATCACTAGATTATTGATTCTATAACAATGGTAGATATCACTAGATTATTGATTCTATAACGGTGGTAGATATCACTAGATTATTGATTCTATAACGTGGTAGATATCACTAGATTATTGATTCTATAACAATGGTGATATCACTAGATTATTGATTCTATAACGGTAGTAGATATCACTAGATTATTGATTCTATAACAATGGTAGATATCACTAGATTATTGATTCTATAACAGTAGTAGATATCACTAGATTATTGATTCTATAACGATGGTAGATATCACTAGATTATTGATTCTATATACGATAGTAGATATCACTAGATTATTGATTCTATAACGTGGTAGATATCACTAGATTTGATTCTATAACGGTGGTAGATATCACTGATTATTGATTCTATAACAATGGTAGATATCACTAGATTATTGATTCTATAACAATGGTAGATATCACTGATTATTGATTCTATAACGGTAGTAGATATCACTAGATTATTGATTCTATAACGATGGTAGATATCACTAGATTATTGATTCTATAACAATGGTAGATATCACTAGATTATTGATTCTATAACAATGGTAGATATCACTGATTATTGATTCTATAACAATAGTAGATATCACTAGATTGTGATTCTATAACGGTAGTAGATATCACTAGATTATTGATTCTATAACGGTGGTAGATATCACTGATTATTGATTCTATAACGGTGGTAGATATCACTAGATTATTGATTCTATAACGGTAGTAGATATCACTAGATTATTGATTCTATAACGGTAGTAGATATCACTAGATTATTGATTCTATAACAATGGTAGATATCACTAGATTATTGATTCTATAACGATGGTAGATATCACTAGATTATTGATTCTATAACGATGGTAGATATCACTAGATTATTGATTCTATAACAGTGGTAGATATCACTAGATTATTGATTCTATAACAATGGTAGATATCACTAGATTATTGATTCTATAACGATGGTAGATATCACTAGATTATTGATTCTATAACAGATGGTAGATATCACTAGATTATTGATTCTATAACAATGGTAGATATCACTAGATTATTGATTCTATAACAATGGTAGATATCACTAGATTATTGATTCTATAACGATAGTAGATATCACTAGATTATTGATTCTATAACAATGGTAGATATCACTAGATTATTGATTCTATAACGATGGTAGATATCACTAGATTATTGATTCTATAACAATGGTAGATATCACTAGATTATTGATTCTATAACGGTAGTAGATATCACTAGATTATTGATTCTATAACAATGGTAGATATCACTAGATTGATTCTATAACAATGGTAGATATCACTAGATTATTGATTCTATAACGATGGTAGATATCACTAGATTATTGATTCTATAACAATGGTAGATATCACGATTATTGATTCTATAACGGTAGTAGATATCACTAGATTATTGATTCTATAACGGTAGTAGATATCACTAGATTATTGATTCTATAACGATGGTAGATATCACTAGATTATTGATTCTATAACGTGGTAGATATCACTTTAGTTATTGATTCTATAACGATGGTAGATATCACTGAATTATTGATTCTATAATATTGGTAGATATCACTAGATTATTGATTCTATAACAATGAGTAAAGATATCACTACATT